>NW_026623782.1:0-22361 GCF_030028575.1 Malurus melanocephalus | reverse complement strand
GCTGAGCTCAAGACAGACCATTCCTGTGCTTTAGGAGGGCTGAGCTCAGGACAGACCATTCCTGTGCTTCAGGAGAGCTGAGCTCAGGACAGACCATTCCTGTGCTTCAGGAGAGTGTCTGGAGCCTCCTGCATTGGGTGCCCTGAGAGGGAATCAGCCAGGAGTTCTGGTGATGGCAAGAGCCTTTAGGCAGCTTGAACCACAAGTCCATCTAATACCATATCCATGTGGATCTGCAAGGAGTAAACCCATTGGGTGTGTGGATTCAGCAGCAGGAAATGGGTGCAGGTGAGCCCAGGGCAGTGAGACACATCACACCACAAGAGAAGAGGTGCCTTGTCACTGCCCCTGCAGGGACCATAAATAAAGCTTTTGCCCCCTTGTCACTTGTCACCAGGAACCTGCAGGCYGAGTACGACCGTCTGAAGCAGCAGCACGACCACAAGGGTCTGTCTCCACTGCCGTCCCCTCCCGAGATGATGCCGGTGTCCCCGCAGAGCCCCCGCGACGCCGAGCTCATTGCAGAGGCCAAGCTGCTTCGCCAGCACAAGGGCCGCCTGGAAGCCAGGATGCAGATTCTGGAGGATCACAACAAACAGCTGGAATCACAGCTGCACAGGCTGAGGCAGCTGCTGGAGCAGGTGAGTCCTCAGGCATTTCTTCWGGCTCTCTGAAGGGTTATTTTCCAAACAGGGTGTGAAGCGTTATCGGTAACAAGAACATACCAAGAAACCAAATCTGTGGAGGCGAGTCAGAGGAAAGGACTGAATTGTTCTACAGGCTGCAAGTGAGAATGTGAAATCTAATTTCAGTGATTTTATTTAGTCTTTTCCCTTGTTTTATTCAGAATTAAAGCGCATTGGTTGCATGGATGAATTTACTTAAAAAAAAGATTGAAAATTGTGTGTGTTCATTGAACAAATGAAAATTACRGAGATATAAAGTGGTGAACTGTTAATAGCAATGTCTTACTTTCCTCTTGAATTTCAGCCACAGGCAGATGCCAAGGTGAATGGTACAACACTGTCATCTCCTTCTACCTCTTTGCAGAGGTCAGGCAGCAGTCAGCCAATGCTTCTCCGTGTAGTTGGCAGCCAGACTTCAGAAACCATGGGTAAGATAACGAAACTCAGATTGTCACAAAAAAATAATTACTTCCCATTTGCCAGGAAAAGAAACCTTAAAGACAGAAAACGCTTTTCTGTTTAGTTCAAATGAAATGAAGTAGACATTTGCAATGGTCTTCGATGTTGTCTGGCTGGGTACACTTTGCATCTTCATTATGATTCAGGCTTTGCTTTTGATCATGATGCACTCAGTAGCTTGGATATTTTGMTATTAAACACAAAGCTCAGCCAGGGCTTGACTTCTGAAAACAAATGCCACTGAAAAGCTAACTATTCTATTCAAACTGACTTTCATTTATTAAGCGTGACATGACTGATTTAAATGTACATAATATTAATTATGGCTAAGAGATTAAATGTATGATTAGTCATCCCCATGTTAAATGATGTGATCTTATTTTTAATATGTTGTGGCTCAGTCACTAGGGGGGGGATGGAGCTGTCACTCAGGCATGCTCATCTTTTGGCTTTTCTAAGTATCACATCAGATGTGATAATGAACATCATAAGAGTTGTGGAGTAAGGTTAAGTAATAATATTCTGCAGCTGGAGGCTGGAATTATTATTTTGGTGCTTTTAGTAACTGCCCTGTGGCACTTTCCTCATTTCCTGTCTGTTATATAATTAGTAAGTATTTATTACCAAGTGACAAGGATTTTCTGCTAGTAAAAAAGCAATCAATCTTTGCAGCATCTTTAAGCAAATGYACTTATATTACTTCAACGAGATAATGTTTCAAGTCTGATGATAAAATTCAACTTCATACACAGAAATTTATTTTATRTATATTACTGAGAAGTATAAGTGAGAGCTTTTCACTGCTGTTAGTGAAAGTGTCGATAACAGTGAGGAATTGAATGGGAGGGGACTTTCTGCTGTGTCTGAAGTGCTGATGTGGTGGGAAATGCAGCTTTTTGGGGGGCTTTTTCTTCCATTCCAAGTTTAAGCCACAGTGTCAGCCTGTGACAGTATTCAAACAAGATGGGTTCTGTATGCTCTGAATAAAAAATGTGAAATAAATTGTACCTTAAGTTGAAATCCCTGGGGGTAAGAGTACAATCACAGGTCATAGGAATTAATGGAAAAAGTAAAAATGGACCTTTCAGTASTCATATTACCACTGGGAAAATATTTTGTTACGTATGCCATACACAGAGTAGATATAATGTATTAGTGTGTAATTTGCATCAGTTTTCTGAGGAAATTTCATGAATTTCATGACCTAAAATACATTAATTAAAACACACAAGATAAGACAGGAGGACTGCATTTCCCAGCCATCTTGTTAGAAGTYTGGTAGTTTCATATTTCATCCTTTAGTGGGATAAAATACAACAGTATACTTTTTTTCATTTGACTCAACAAAAAATTATTCCCGTTTATCTCGTAAGACTAAAATTAATTGATTAATGTGCTAGAGTCATGTAGACTGCTAAAACTTTTTAAAGCAAATATTTAGACATGACTTGATTTTATTTGATTGGTTTGATTGAGCCAATATGTGGGAGGACAGCRAGATGCTGAGTTATCAGTAGGATCATACTGAGACTCAGCAAAGCCACACTGTTGGCAGCAGGGAGTGGAGTTTATAAAAAGAATTACTAACCAAGCTAACAAACCGCAACTAATTCAGTTTGTCAAGTCTCCTTTCACACCAGAAAGCTTTGCTTGCTAGGCTGAGAGTTTTCTCAAGCCCAGCTTAAAATACTCTTGAATTGTGAAGGGTGCTGTAAATAATTCTCCCATGCAGCAACTGTGTGCCCAGGAATGAGTGAGCTGTAATTTTTGAAAAAATACTGAGGTTCTCTACATGTCTCAGGCAATGTAGTGGTAGCTTTTATATGTTTTTCTCTTTAAAATTAGACCCTAGTTGTTTTTTTATTTTGAGTATAGACCCACTGCACTTCTGTCTCTCTGCTTTCCCGAGGAGAAATTGCTGTGAAAGCTTTTCCACCAGCGGTGTTTTGGTAACAGCAGTTACCACTCAAACCCTAATTTACAAATTGGAAAACTCATTTCTTGTTAACCTGAAGTAYACCTTCAGGCAAGTGGAAAGGTTCTGCTTTTCTTCTCTGAGAGTCCCAAAGGGAAAATCCTTATCCTTGGCCTTTCTCCCCGAGCAGTGTAGCAGCAGAGGAGGTTCTCTGAGGCAGGAGGCTGTTGCTAAACTTTAATTTAATTTGTTCAGGCACCACCATAATATTTGAGTCTTGCTCAGCTCTCCAAACTTTTTGTAGAAACACAGATGGGGAAGGCTCTTTTAGGTAAAGAGGAGGAGATTGAGAGAGGAGATTGAGATCTGATGGTATCTTTACTTTTGTYGAGTTGTTTGGCTGATGTCTTATTTTGTCATTTAGAAGAAAATGCTCAGAAAAATCATCCAAACAAGGAAAAATATAAAAATTATGCATTTTAAATTAACAATGCAGCATTTTTGAGRGTCAACACAGTTTGGCTTGTATCAGCACTTACAGGGATATTTGGAAATTGGTACCTGTCTTCAGTTCTTGAYCAGGACAGCAGAGCCACTGCCTTCTTATTCTGATCTTTAGGACCAGGAGGCTTTCTTCAKGCTGATAAAACCCTCAGCCTGGGGAGAAGCAGTGAGACCTCGCTCTGAGTTTTCACCTTGACATGCAGGAAAGGCTGCAAAGACATTGCTTTTGCTAAGACCCCTCTGTCAGTGCAATGCCTGATGTGAAAGTAACTCATGGTGTGAGTTGATTTGTGTGAGCCCAGCACCACTGGAAAGCTGAACAAACTGCAAGCAGCCTCAGCAACTATTTTTAGACCATTAATAGAATAAAAGAAGCTGATACAAAGACCGTCATTTATATGAATTAAGTGCTTCTTGCAGACACTATCCCACTTCTTGTGCTGGAGTGGGAGAAATCACTCTTGGTTTAACAAAACTCCTGGCTCAAATATAGTCAGCCCTGAAGCAGTCCTTTAAGACACCTTTTTYGAGGTTTTTCACTAGCCTGGAATGTTTAAAGAATGTAAATATTAGCAGAAAATCAGCCAGTTTCCTACTCAAGTTGAGTAGGGCAAGACATGTTACAATAAAGGGTCATTGAGTCATTTTCAAAATAAATATATAGCTGAGTTATTACGGCAGGCAAAATTGCTTTTGTTAATAGAGATAAAGAAGTCTAGTAAAAAAGGAGAATCTCACTCCAAATAAATGCTTCAGGTGTATTTTTTTCCAGATGCTTTATTCATATTGGAGGCTAGGATCTGCATTAAAAACAACATATGGATTTTAGTAAAATGAAACTATGAGCAAAAAAATCCAGTAAAAAATAAAATGTATTGAATTTCCCATTAAGCTGCTGCCCTGTAATCAGGTTATGGAAATTATTCAGTGCRAGAAATGTATTTTGCTTTATTAAACTGCTGCTAAACCCTTTTACAGTACAATTGAGTGTTCTTGGAGCACCAATCTGATGCAATTAAACTGTCAGAAATATTAATACTGATGCAGATGAGAATCTGGGTTTCTACTGATTTGCACAGCTAGGCAAAGCAATGCCAACATGAACCCAGCACTATTAGAAAGCTGCTCAACAGCAGCACTCACAACAGCAATTTCTTTTTCCATTAATAGAATAAGAGAGGCTGAAGCRACGAGTGTCATTTATGGAACTGGATGTTCCTAGCAGACATTTTACCCTACTTTTTCAACCAGAGTGGATAATTTCTTAAATCCCTTTTTACAAATTAAAATAATATTAATTGCCTCAAATTCGTAGTTTAATTGCACTTATATCCTTACAAAGAAAGAGAGCAGTCACAATCAACAAAATTCACCTTTGGGTGAATTTTTATTGTATACTAAGCAGAAAACATGTCTAAAAGAACAGCCATAGCTTTGAGGAGGACTGGGCAGTGTGAACTGTTAGCACAGGCTCATGCAGCGGTGTGGATTTGCTTTGCAGGCGAGGATGAGCTGCTCAGCCCTCCCCAGGACACAAGCACAGGTTTGGAGGAAGTGATGGAGCAGCTGAACAACTCCTTCCCCAGCTCCAGAGGTGAGCGCTGCTGCCTGTGGCAGAAGAGAGGGAAGAAGATAAAAGTGCTTTCTGTTCCTTGATGTTTTCAGGGGGTTGTGTTTTGGTATCAGGTTTTTTTGTTTTTTTGTTTTGTTTTTTTTTTTGCTGCTCTTTGTTTTCATTTTAACAATAGCTGTAGAGAAACCTGTCTGGTTTGGAGTGGAGAAGCAGCCTGTTCCTCCTTACTTTAAGCTACCACCACAGGTAGCCCTTGCTAGATATGTGGATGGAACATCTTTGTGAGACTTTCTTCCCCAGGCATTTTCTTTGCTTCTCTTTTGCCATGTTCCTTTTCTCACAGTTTTCCTSCTTTTTATTTGATCCCCTTGATGGTTTATTTTTTAATACATGCCTTAGCACATTTTTTTTCCTGCCCTTATCCCTCTCCAAGAATGTGTTTTGAAATAATATTAAAGTTCTAAGTCGAAGTTCTCAGCCATGTAGCCCTCAGGTCCAGAGGGCTGGAGGAAAAAATGAGTGGGGTTCTTGTTTGTGCAGCATAGGCTGCACTTGTTCATACAACCACAGCATTTCTWTCAGTGTTTCCATTTAGTCATTCCTGTTGTTTGCTAAAAATAAGCATTTGTATTACTGGGATTTACTTGTTCAGCCTTTTTTCATTTAAGAAATTCTTTTCTGAGCTCAGAAGAAAATACTCTTCTGCCAAGAAAAATGGCTTGGATTCCTTAGCAGGAGATGGGAAGTTTGGGATAYTGGCTGTTGCTGTGAAAGGAGGCTCAGACATGAACCTCTTGGCAGGAGAAAGTCTTGGTACTGCCAGCCTGATAAGTGGATTTCAGGGGGCATAAACTTCCTGCAGGGCTCTCACACATCACCCAGGGGTTCTTCTTCAGGAGGTAAATGCCTTAAACATTGTACTAATCTTCCAGTGGAGTTCAGTTTTCTCCATCCTTTGGTTTCAAAGCAAGTTCAGCTCTCACCAGGCMTCATCTGTGAGCAGTGGGAAAAAAAGTCAATATAAACTGTAAAAGATCTCTCTCTTTCTAGATCAAAAGATGGAATCATTTAGAAATCCATTGAATAAAGTCTAATATAATGAATTGTTAATTGCACTCAGCTCCACCTCAACATTATGGCAAAAAGTCGTATGTCCAGCCTTCATTTTGCCTAGATAATTAATATGAGAGATGACAGATGAAAAATCTAATATTGCTATTTAGATAAAAATTTACCTATTTTTAAAGTTGCTGTGTACACAAAGTAGCAACAGACTGTTTTGTCAGTGACCATCATTTGTGTAAATATGTTGTACATAGATCTTGCATAGTCACATGTGTCTAGATGTAGATGTCCCATGTGTAAATGGGATAATTCTGTAAATGCATTGTAAATATTCACTAAATGTGTTATCTAATTTCTGTTCATAGTGATGACACTGGCCAGTGTTTGTATTTAAAAACAAGCTTAGTTTTCAGTGAAACAAGAGCAATTTATGAAACAAAATTTAATGACATTTGAAATAAAGTGGTTCATTTCCTGTGTAGAATGAGTAGGTAGAGGTCAGTCTGTTATACMTAACCTTCTGTTCATTGAGAATAGAAAAGGGATTTTTATCTTATTAGTAAAAAATACAAAGCTTCGTGAAACAAACTGAGAGAATAGAAAATTCAATAGGGAAAAAAGTGACATTTATAAGGTCAGATAATATTTTGATTTTGTAAATTAAGCTGTAGCTTCAGATTTCATTCTCATGATGCAAAATGTGGTCATTTAGCTAGAGAGAAAGAATGTATTCCCTTATTTTGTTTCTCCATTCAGTGACTGTGTTGAAAATGTAGCAGATGATCACAAGCATCCATGAGAGATATTGGAGTTTATATACTTCCATTCTGACCAGCAGCTGTGGAGAACAAAAACACTCTCTGTTACTGAAGTTTTCTTCTATTCCCAGTTTATCAGTTCAGTTATTTTCAACTGATCCCTGTGTACACAAAGCTTACATCCAACATCTGSTGTGCTGCACCCACATGGAGATTTTAAGTGTGACGTGAGAGATGCTGTGGTCAGTCAGATCTGATTTAAAATTTTCAAGACTGCAGGCAGAGGAAAAGGAAGCAGAGTTGATTGGTCTCAACACATGAGCAAACCAGGAACCTTTTTGCTGTTGAGAGGTGCAAATCAGTATCTCAGATTTCTGTAATCTATAACAGAAGATCAAACTGCAGTTGCAGAAGAATGAAAGCAGTTTGTCAGAATGGCCTGAGAAGAGGGCAGAGTGTAAGGACTCAGRCGTGGTGCAAGTGAAATTTTGTTCCTTTCCATTACAAGTTGCATTGAATCTCAAGTTACAGGTGTGAATATTTATCTCAAGTAAGTKTTTGGGAAACAAGACTAAAGTAAACAAGCAATAGCACAGATCTGTATGCAATACATTTTCTTATATTGATTCTTATTAAGTAGAATTTTAAAATTGTCAGATACCAGAAAKGCAGTCAACCCAGTATGCCATTCAGAAACAGGTTTTGATTCAGGAGCTGAGGGAGCTGGGGTTGTTTAACCTAGAGAAGAGGAGGYTTAGTGGAGACTTTATCACTCTACAGSWACCTGAAAGGAGGTTGAAGCAAGGTGGGGTTTGATCTGTTCTCACAAGTACCAAGAGTAGGACAGCCTGAAATGCCTTAAATAGTGAAATGGCAGAGGGGTTTAGACTGGTTATTAGGGAAAATTTCTTCAGGAAAAGGCTTGTCARGCTTTGGAACAGGCTGCCTAGGGAARTGTTTGAGTCAACAACCATGGAGGTATTTGAAAGTCATGCAGATATGGCACCTGGGACTTGGTTTGATGGGGGGCTTCTCAATGCTGGGTTAAGAGCTGGACTCAATGATCTTGAAAGTCCATTCCAATCTTAAAGATTCTATGAAATACATTTTCTTTGTGGCCTGTAGAAATAAGCATAATTCAAGCTGAGTATCAGCTTGTCACAGCATAGGGAGTGGCAGGCTTTTTGAATTGGGGACATAAATCTGGGTGTCCTGTTGCCATTAGAATAACAACAATTTGGAGGAGTTCAGAACAATATGACAAAAGCAAAGTGAACTTGGGAGGCTTTCACTGTGAGAAAAGTTCTGAGCTGAACAAGAAGTGAAAAGAGAAAAGGACTGAATTTCTGTGCTTGGGTGCACAGATGTGTAGTTGAGCATCACAGACATATTTAGCCTAAATATTGCCACAAGCCCCTGAAGAGTAAGACTTGCTCAAGTTGGGAAATAGTTTACCAAAGCGAGTAGTGGCTCTTATTTTTGACTTCTGAAACAAAACAGTAAAATGTAGTAGCAATTGTCTCTCACCTTGAGATAGATTCCTCATAATTATGATATTTTTCAGCCTTTTGCTGCACAGAGTTGTTTTAAAAAGGACATCAAGGCTTCATAGCATCCTTTTGGATGTATTTTAGAGAAGCAAATGTAAACAGATTGTGTCATAGACCTGCACAAGCAGACCTCAGAAGCAGTAGCTTGTGTACCTTATACCTTTTATAGGGTTTTTCATTTGTTTGTTTCTTCAGTTTAAGCTTTTGACAGTTCTTGGCATTTCCTAAGGAGAACAGGACTTCCCTGCTCCTCGCTCAGCTGGCTGTTGGTGCCGAAAGCTGTTTCATTTCTGGAGAGAGAAATTCTGCTGAATACCTGATGATTGCTGTCCTTAAGGAATTTTTCTTTCCTTTTARTCTAAAAGGTTTCCCATCCACTCCTCTTTTACTTTGCTGCTCCCAGCAAATTCACAACTGCTGCAGCTGCTTCAAACAGCTGCTGTGCTAACTCAAAACAGATGTCAAAGCCAGAGGTCTGACATTTAGTGGAAATCTACCATTAAATAAACCCAGTGGTTTATTTGACCCTGCTCGATAATGGACCACAGAGGAAAACATTTTCACGCCGTATTTGTGCCCAAACTACTGAATCTCTAGGGAACTGGTTCACAGTTAGAGAGTAAGATTGGCAGGCCAGTATTTTCACAGCCAAATTCATCTCTCCTGCAGCACTGAGGATGAACAAGTTGCCCCATTTCAGTGGATCTCATGGTGGACCAGGCTGAGTTTTGCAGTTTTGATTCCTTGGCAAACACTTTTAGTGAATGGAGCTCAGTGAGGAATTTAGAGGCAGAAGTTCTTGAACTAACTGAAGCTGGTGAAAGAGCTTCACAGATTCACAGTGCTGGGCCCCTGCTGGGAGATAATGAAGAAGTGGGAGCCAAAACTGGTTGGAAATGAGACTGATGGCTTGAAAGAGCTGAGAGGCTGTGACATAATATGAGAACATTTGGACAGAGACTGCTCCCCACAATTTCGCACAGTGTTGCTTAACACATTTGTGGTGTGGTGAAATTACAAGACCCCACAGGCAATAGATGGCACTAAGAATATCACCCTTTTTGGGTTTTTAGGAGTTTTATTTTTATCTCTGTCACATTCAAATACACCAGTCACATTTTCTCCTCTCACTTGTGCATCAGCCAGGCTCTGTCATGAATGGGACTAACATCCTAACTGGAACTGGAACTAACTAACATCCTAACTGGAACTAGCAACTTTCAGCACTGCAAATAATGCAGTTTCCCTTATTCTGACAGCAGAATGTTTTATGATGTGGACTTCTCTTCTGACACTTTACTGAGTCAGTGGAAGAGTACCSTGGAGTTACAATACTGTAGAGTATTCTGGAAATATGCCTCCAGCTGAGACACTCTGGTGTCTGCTGGATTGTGTCACCTTTTCTGTGCTGTGGTTCTGATGCCTGATGATTTTTGCTTTTCCCTTTATGCTTCTGTACCCTCTATACATCCGCCTGTACCCCTTAACCCACATGTTTATAATTCCTGAAGCTTGATATTCCAGCTTAGTTTAGGAGCTCTGCTGGGCAGAGAGACCAAACATCCTGAGGAAGGGCTCAGTGTGCCCTGTGCTGTCTTAAACCCGAGCTCAGCCTTGGGTGAAGCCTTCTGTCCAGAACATCTTGTGTAAACTGAGCTCTGCCTCATCTGGGGGGATTCATTAGAATAGGGAGACATTACTGCATTTGTGAAGTTTCTTATTGGGGAATCCTAGATAGATATGCTAATTCCTGAAACCTATAAAACTTGTATCTTATTGGGGAATCCTAGATAGATATGCTAATTCCTGAAACCTATAAAACTTGTACCCGTGCTGTACACGGGTGTGCATTCTGCCATCAAGTTGTGCACCTRGRATCCCAAATACCAAGGTAAAACCCTTTTTATCCCCTTAACTGTGTGTGTGTCATTATTAAAAACTGGCCTTTCAAAGCAACAGTTCTGCACCCCACCACAGGTGACTGAGATCCGTGATTGTCCCTGTGGCACAACAGAATTGATCTGGGTGAGGTTCTCTGCACATGGGATAGTGGTGGGGAGGACTAGGTATTCCCTGTTTTATAATGCCCAGGTCTAATGTAAACTGAAAATATGCTAATAGATTTAACAAAAGTTAAAGGAAGAGTTTTTTGTTTTGAGATAAAGGCTGTTTGCAGACCCAGATCTCCCTTTTATGCAGCCTGTCCCTTTCCTGAGCTCAGTAAGAGGGGCAGTGCAGGAGTTGCTTTGTGCTCTCTCGTTTTGAGAGACTCCTGCATGAAGTTTGTGTTGTGCCTCTGCCGTCAGGTTTGATGTGGTCACTTGCTGTGTACCTTTGCCTGTGATGCAATGCCATGTAGCTTTCCAAAAAAAAAGAAAGAAAAATTCTTCTATTTTGTAAGGGCAGGAAATGTTGATTTGAGTGGGGATAATAGATAATTAGGCACCCACGGATTACGTATCAGTATTTTGATGCCTTACAGAACACAAATTTTCAGAACTGCGGCAATACAGACAATCTTCTTCCTCTGCAATTTATGCCAAATCATACTCCTTGCCTTAAAACTTAGAAATGCGCATTCATTCATATGCAAAGAAGAAAATAACGTAAAATCCATTAAACCCTTTTTAATCTTCCTCTAGATGAAATTAGCTGTTGCTGTAGTAGCGCGGATCTTCGTTGCATTTAACAAATTCTAGAGCTGATTACTCACCACAGACTGTCCTCACCAGCTGTTTTGTGTGGTGCTGAGCTCTCCCAGTTACCTTTAAATGCATTCATTTTCAAGCAGAATCCAGCCTGTCTCATTTAATTTAAACACTGCAGTTGTAGGTGCTTGTGCAGACAGGAAGGCGTTTCTTAAAACCTCCATATTTTGCCTGTAGGCAGTTCCTTTTCTCTTCTTGACCCAAGGTAAACTGTGGACCCCACTCAAATCTCCTGCTGGGTCCCATTCCTGCCCCAGGACTCTTTCAAACCAGGCTGTGCTATGCTGCAGTTTCTGGGGTCTTTAAGTTGACCTGCTAAACCAGGGGGTTCTTCCTCAGAAAATGACCAAAGTATGCAGCAGATTTTGTATCTTCCTTTCCGAGGTTTTTCTCTTACATGATTTATATTGGTGATTCTCATCCCCCTTTTTGGAAGGCATTTTTTARGGAATTTGTGACTCCTGATAAAAGTGCCAGGGGAGGTCTCAGGCTGAGTAGACACACGTGTAAGTGCTAGAAGGGTAGGCAGGCCTGTGGGATGGAGTCCTTAGAGCTGAAGTGACCCCTCTCCTGTTCATCAAGCCCTGGCACCTCTGTGCAGCACCAGCACGTGTGGCACAGACATCACTGGGGTTGAGGTTTCTCTTAGGAGCAGAATAAAAACCCACATGCAGAGCGTGTTGCTGTCAAACCTACTGTTATTTTTAATAGGAGGTATGCTGCTGGGGAGAGGGAGAGGGGGAGGAAGGGACTAAAATTTCCTCTGTTTAGTGAATGGTGACTGCTGTCCAGCCCTTCCCATTGCCTGGAGTTGGTGGGAGCCATGGCTCAGGCCCGTGCTGGTCAGTGATGCCATTCTTTCCTCTGCCCTTTCCTCTCCTGTACTGCCTCTGCTCAGCCTTGCTCTGCTGTTGGCCCTTGTTCTGCAACTTGTAAAATACCCATAAAGCTGGTTATTGCCTGTCTTCCCTTCTCCTGCAGGCTGCCACGGGGCAGAACTCGACAGCAATCAAATTACTGTTCTGCTGACTGGTGTGTTCTCCCCTSTGTCTGTCCCTCTCCCCGATGTCCCACACATTGTTTAAAATTACATCCTTTACAGCAGCTCTGAGGCAAAGGTCATCCTCTTTCTTGGACAGCACCTGCTGCAGTGACTTTCTCACCCAGGACTGCAGGCCTGGCCATGGCAGTGCTGGCAGTAATGTGACAGTGACAGCATCTCACTGTTCCTGGCTGGTGGTGGGAAGGAGGGCAAGGCAGTGTTTCTGCTGTTGATTAATGCATGTCTTTCCTTTTTTTTAAAAAAAAAAAAAGCCACTAGGAGAAGTGTTGGAGAAGATCTGCATGATCAAAGTATGGCTTCTGTGAAGGCTTGTTAGGAACATCTTTTCAGCTAAACCCGTTATTGAGTCCATTTTGATAGTACTTCAACATGAACTTCCTCTTTTTTCCCTTTTTACTTGAACTTCTTTTCTCTCTTTCTTCCCCCATCCCCTCAGCTTTACCATGCTTGCAGGTCAACATGTTGCAGACATATTTTGAAATATATTTATCCTGAATGTGAGCATGCTTCATTCCAGTGTACTTCTCTAGGTGTGAAATGTGTGTGTTCACATGGGCATGTGTATCAGTGCATGACTCGATGTATGTAGGCCATAATATAATGTAAAGTGTCTGGATAAATTCATTTGATGTTGGAGGAAAATGTTTTTTTACCACTCTACACTGATTGCTAGAAGTATTCAAATTGTGGAAATTAGGGTGCTCAGAAATCTTGCCTGCAGTCCTTATTTTCAACTGAAAGGTGTGTAAGTTGGTGCTGGTAGTTTTCTCAAGTGTTTTTGAGAGGTTAAACCAAGCCACGGGTTACAGAACTGTTGTTGAGTAAATCAGCTCAGAATCATCAGTGGATTTCAGTGCACTTTCAGTCTTTGTTTAAGCAGAAATGCATCTTTTTAAATGTTAAATTTCTAAATGAAAATTGAAGTGTATATAATATATATTCATGTGTGGTTTTTTTTTTCCCTTTCTGATATTTATTTCACTTCCTCTCTCTGTTCCTAAAGGAAGAAATGCCCCTGGAAAGCCAGTGAGAGAGGTTAGTGAGACACAGGCTCACTGCCATGGCTTCTGTTTGTCACAGCTTGCTTTCTGTGCCCAGCATGCTTGTGACACAGCACGGGATTGCTTGAGTTTGGTGAAGGGTGGGGGTGGTTTCATTTTGCTTTGGGTTTTGTTTGGTTTTGCTGAGTGCATTCCCCATGTGTGCTGTAACAGTGGTGTACCTCTCAACTTTCAGTGGAGACACTGTCAGCTCAGGGATCTGCGTTTTGTTGCACCCTCCCAGAGGTGGAAAATCAAGAATGGGGAGGAGAAAAGAATGCATTGAAATTAAGCCTCTGAATGATAAATGTTGTCAGTAAATACGCTGCAGTCATTGACTTATGTTCTGTTGCTCTTGTGTGTAAGCACAACGAGGGAGACTGGGGTCTCTTGCTGTTCTGCTTACAGACTCACAGCTGTATTTACATGTGCCAATAGACCAACCATCGTCTCCAGTGATTAAATAGCTTTTTTTTTTTACATTTCCTTAGAACAGTGAGAGTTGAGAGGTATGAGAGATTCAGGTGTTTTAATTTCCTGATGTACTGTTGCAGAATGAAGAATGCTACTAACATCCACCAGCTCCACAGCGCTGTGTTGAGCAATGCAAATGGGCCGTGGTTTTCACTGTGCACTTTGGACATGGTTGGTTTGATGCAGAATGGGTTTTGGAATTTGTGTGTCGCTGCTCATTAACGGAGGGAAACGTTTCGCGCTGTGTTGTCACAGCTCCTTTGAAAGCATTTCCAGAGAGCCTTGATTTTTCCTCTCTGAAGCTGCTCTTCACTCGCCAGCCATATCCAGCGTTTGAAAGACAAATTTCTAGCGAAAATTATTATTAAAGATAAAATATTCAGTGACTGCCTGAGTGCAGCTGCAGTAGCTGTGAAATGACCTTTCCGCACAGAAGACGGTCGGTGCGGGTGAGGCAGGAATTGAAGGGTTTGCAAAGCTCTGCTGGTGCAGGGGAGGGGCTGCTGCAAACTCAGGGCATTGGGGTTCTTGGCAGAGCTGCTGTGAACCCCCAGTCTACCCTGGGAAAGCCTGGATTTGTCCTGATGTGCTGCCTTGAAATACAGGGTTCTCTGCATTGGCTGCAGGTGCTGGGACAGGCTCAGCTTCTCCATGATAAAAGATCTTTGGTGCAGGTGAAGTCTGTCCCCAAATGGCTGGTCCTCTCATATGGATCAAAAGGGGTGCTTGAGACAGCATCAGCAGACTGTACCAATCCAGAAATTTTATGGAAAACACTTCACATTCAGCCCTGTTTGTTCTCAGCTCATACACTCTGAGAATTGTCCTCCCACTCAGCAAAACAGGTCATTGATGTCCACTATCCTCATTTATATTTACACATATTACTCAAAACAACTTCTGCAGAGGGTATATCTGATACAAGTAATTAAAAAAAAAAAAAAAAAAAAAAAAAAAAAAAAAAAAAAAAAAAAAAAAAAAAAAAAAAAAAAAAAAAAAACAAAAAAAAAAAAACAAAAAAAAAAACCCATCTTCTACCTGATCAGATTCCAGCAGCTTAAAAAGTTGACTTCAGTGAATCACTCTCTGCTCTCTGGCTGAGTTTGTGCTCACTGATGGTTCCAGAGGAGCCTTGGTAACTTGCAGAGCTGAATATAAAACACAATTGTCCATGTGGATTTGAAGTGTTTGAGCTGAGGTATAGAACAGCTTTTGCTTTAGGTGTGAATCTCTTTGTGCAAAGGCAGATCATGTGGTTTGAAACCCTCCTGTCCAGGTTTTGATCCCGTTACGCACATTAGGTATTGTCTTTGTGTGTTATCCCATGGATTTCTTGGCATTACTCAATATGAATAAGGGTATCAAAATCCAAGTCTCCCACAGGAAGGATTTTCCTTTTGTCAGGAAAGGGTTAGAAATCTCTTCTGCTAGAAAAGGCACTGCACTGTGTTGGGATTTCCCAATTTATTTTCTGTCCACTCTTTCAAGTCTGAATGCTCCACATTTATTTCTCTGACAAGTTGTAGTATAAGATTGGTATTCTGTTCCTGTGCCCACACCCATGGGCCTTAATTCCATGAGTCTCTAAAGCAAATTCAGCAGATGTGAAACACAGCATTCTCTGTGACCAGAAGTGATGTAGTTAATGTCTGCAGAAAGAGGTGTCTTCTGCTTCCCAAGCAAATGGCAGCTGTGGATTTTATAAGTTGAAGTTAATACTGTCTATGTCCATTTTGAGCTTTATTGCTGCATTTCAAAGTGTCTGCTACTTTTTTTCTTACTCAGAAGCATTTTTCAACCTTTCAGTGCCTCAAGCATGGTGAAGACTTTTTCAGCTTCAGTCAAAAAAAAATGGAATTAATGCCTTCTTTGATGAYGTTACTTTAGAAATATGAATAATAWTGGAAAGTTCTGATTTGTCTTTTTTTTAAGTGCTTTTAGGACAGTATTGCAGTATTTCTGTCATTTGCTTCTTAATTAAAAATGTCAATGTCCTACATTTCAGAACTAGAAATGGTGAGTGAGCAGCATTCAGTGGGAGCAGCAGAGCCCTATGGAAGCAGAGAACTTGAGCACTAATTTAGGTACAGACATTACAGAAAGGGGTGCACTCATTGCACACACAGTACCAGGATATTATAATATATTTTGTTCTCAGCTCTTTGCAGTCTCGATTGACCTGGCTGTTTTTCCCACGTCCAGAAGAGGCAAAATTCCTGCTGGCAGTGCAGTGACACCCAGCTGAGGATCCCCACTGGTGTAGCTGGAGCACAGCCATCACCTGCTCCTCTGACCTGTCCTGCCATCCCAAACCTGTCCCAGAGACTGTGGTCCCCCTGCTGCTGCATTTTCAGTCCAGCTGTCACCACAAACTGCAGTCAGCCGTGCTTTATGGTCCTGCTCTGAGCTCTGAACCCAGACAGCTCCGGAGAACACACAATTGTTCAGTTTTTATGCAGAGGAAATTAAGACCTGTGCTAGAGAGGAAGTGTGGATGTTGTATGGGAGAGGGAACTGTATTTCCTTGCATCTGTGCAGCTTTTGAGGAGGGAGATCAGATTTGAAGCATGGCTATTTCAAAAATATGTATCAATTAACAGAGAAAAGAAAAAAAAAATACTGTCAGACATTTCTGTAATTTTTAGGTATTAAGAAGTACCTAGGGATTTGTGGATCCATAAATTGGATCTTCTAATTGCCTGAACAATTTAACAGTTTATACCTGCTGTGGCATACATCTGAAAGTTTTTGTGTGTGTGTTTTTGGCTGAAGTTATTCTTTCTGGATCTGCCCTTTATTGGCAGAACAAAATAATATTAATTTCTGAGGATGCAGTTTAGCAGTTTGGGTTGTTCTAAGCCTACAAAAGGGTGATCTGTCTTCCTGGGAATGGACAGTGTTGAAATCCTGAAGAGCCCTGGAGTTTCCCAGGAACAATAGATCACAATAAATCTGAATGAGAGCCCATGACCCCATGGTCAGCCTCTCACAGCTACCCAGTCACAGCACCACTCTGGTTATGCCAGAGGGCTGTGTTCCCATAAAGCCATTCAGAGCTTTGGGCAAGTAGAGCAGTCCAGTGCTTCAGTTTGTACAAGCACATCCTGTATATTCTTGATTTCAAATAGCTTTGTCAGATTTTCACTTGTGATGGTGTAAGTTGCTGGATTGATCTCAGTCTGAATGATGCCAGTGACAGAGATTATCACTTACCTCTAAAATAAATGTGGTAGGATACATTTACTTTAAAATAAACTATGTTTTGACCAGAACTTGGCAGGAATCTTTCATGCGTAGTTACTTGTCATGCTGATGAACAAATTACAAGGTTTTGCTTCAGATGAATAGGATGGCTATACATTTATGATTTATGGATGAAATTGCTGATTGATGCATCTGTTTCTTAGCACATTAGTGCAGTTAGCACACTGTCACCAGATACCAAAACCACGTATTTTTTTATACTGATATCCGGCAAGCTGTGTCACAGCACAGCTCACTGTCAAATGGGCAGTTTCTTGAATAGTTCTCATTGAGATCCAGCCTGGTTTTGTGTAATGAATGCCAAATTTGAAAAGAAAAATCTAACAACTTTAAAAAACTAGTAGGTGAATGTAGAAGGAGTTGTGGGCAGATGGGATGGCACTTCCTGTGTGTCTCCAGACAAATACTCTATCACAAGTGCTCCCAGAGAGTAAATCAATGCCCCTCAGGCCAGGGTGATGTACAATTTTATTGAGTAATACTTCACCTGTTATAAATGCTCTTGCTGGCACTCTGCAGCATGGAGTCTTCTTGAGTTGGAGGTCACGTGTACTTCTTTGCATGTAAATAAATCTTCCTCCAGCGATTATTTTCTAACTCCTCTTTTTAACTCATTTATGTTTTTGGCCTCAACTTCAGCCTGTGGCGGTGAGTTCAGTAATACAGTTATGTGCTGTGTGGAGCATAATTTCCTTCTGCTTGTTTTAAAACCTTCTGTCTGCTCCTTCCTCCTTGTCCTTGCAAGAAACCTTGAACATTCAGTCCTTGGTTTGGACACTCATCTTGTAGGGTACCCAGATCTTGGTCATATTCCCTCTCCAGTCATATTTTTTCAGGAGGGGGACTCCAGATAAGGTCCAGCTGTTTAAACCATGCTGTCTCTGTCATTTGAGGTGCCAGAGGGTATTTGAGACAGTCACAGAGATCTGCAAATCTCACACAGGACTTGCAAGAGAGAGACACTTTGCTGAACAGCAGTGGAGACCAGACAGGGTGTGCCAGGGGCTAAAATGGCAGTTTTGGGCAGTTCAGTCTCCCCATCCTCAAGTCTACTTGGTCTCTAACTGAAGATGATGCCATTTCTTACTGCTCATCACCATTTGCTGCACTGATGACATGAGTGTGAGAAGTTGCAGATTTCATCTCCAGAATTGCACTGTATGTTTATTCATCACTTCTTTTTAGGAGGTTGTGGTTGTACCACCTTAGGGCCCCAGAGTGGTTATGGGTGAGGGAAAATGCATAAGGGAACCACTGCATAGTAGTTAGATGATACCTGTGGCATCTTTGTTTCTGCTGGACTGTTGTCCAAAAAGGAAAGGTTATTTTTAAAATGATTGAATGCTGAGCTGCCTAGTTTGGTCATCAGTATATCTATCTTTGCAGGTATCCTGCTGGGACCTTTTGGCTTTAATGATTTAATTAATTACTGCTGATATGTTTGTTTCTCTTTTTCTCCTTGACAGAACATTGAATGCTCAATGCAGCATCAGTCAGAAGCTTTTCTGTGATGCCAATGGAATTGATTGTTGCTTTTGGTGAACATTGATAATAATGTTTTGGTGAACATTGATAATAATGAAGCTTCATCACCATGGGGGGTGGTGGTTTATTGCCAGCATGGTTTGCCATAGCCATTCAAGCCAGTATTGCTGATAAAATGTTCTGCACCCTTGGCAGTTTTGGCTAATGACTGTTGGAGTCTCCTCTGGGGATGGCAGCGAGCAGCACACAGAGAGTGACAGATCTGTACAGTTTTCCTACCAACATGCTGCTGTGTCCTCTTCATTTAATTCCCTCTCTGACTTTCTTTTTCAGGCCACAATGTAGGGAGCCTTTTCCACATGGCAGACGACCTGGGAAGAGCAATGGAAACCTTAGTGACCGTGATGACCGACGACAAGGTGTTAGAATAGCAAGATGTGTTTTACAACTTCAGGCGTTCCGCATGGTTTTTATAATATTCATACTACAAAGAGGATTAGACTGTAAGAGTTTACAAGAAAACAAATCTATATTTTTGTGAAGGGTAGTGGTACTATACTGTAGATTTCAGTAGTTTCCTAAGTCTGTTACTGTTTTGTTAACAATGGCAGGTTTTACACGTCTATGCAATTGTACAAAAATTATAAGAAAACTACATGTAAAATCTTGATAGCTAAATAACTTGCCATTTCTTTATATGGAACGCATTTCGGGTTGTTTAAAAAAAAATTTATAACAGTTATAATGAAAGATTGTAAACTAAAGTGTGCTTTATAAAAATAATTGTTTATAGAAACCCCCTTAAAAAAAAACACAAAAAAATATACTGAGGCAGTGCATTTGTTTAGTTTCATTTCAGCTCTGTAACTGCATCAGAGAGATTCATGTCCTGTGTTCTTTTACTTGCCTATCAAAAAGAAAAAAAAAGTATTTCCTGCAGTGACACCAAAACAGCTACCTTACATTTCTCATTGGTTTTGTCTGACTAGGGCTGGCTTAGAAAAAATAACCAAAAAACCTGAACTTCCAATGAAGGTAGTTATGTCATATCTTTCTAATAAAATTAAGAATTACATGATTTACTGTCCTGATCTTGGACAGCAACTAGCAATTACACAGCTAGTTTGCAATAATTAAATGAAAGAGCACATTACATGACAGAGCCTGCAAAAAAACAAAAAAAAAAAATAAAAATAAAGAAAATTCAGAAGAAGGAAGGAAAGGAAAGAATTTAATGACCATCCTGTGTGCCAGTGTTTCCTCTGCTGACTAAATTCTTGGATACTATTAATAAAGGAACATAGACATTGCCTTACTGGTTTGTGCCCTGGGGCTTGGTGGCCGGTGGGTCAGCAGGGCTGGGGACAGCTCTCTGTCCCTCCTGTGTCACCTTTGCTGCAGAGCAGAGCAGAGCAGAGCAGAGGGACACGTTCCCCCAGCCCCTGTGGGGTCAGCTCTGACCCAAAGCACAAGTGGATCCCCCCAGAGCACTGAACAGCTCCCAGGGCTGCTGATGAGCGTGAAGCTGCTCGACCCTGGGGCAGAGGAGCCCAGAGCTTCTCACTCTGGGTATCTCACCCTGGTGTCTCACTCTGCTGCAGCAGCCGGTCCTGAGGAGCTGTGGTGCTGACAGTGGCCTTTGGGAAAGGCTGTGGAAGAGTTACTGCTGTTCTTGCCTCGAAAGGTGATCAGGTGAAGGTAGTCACACTGCTCCAAGAGTATTTATCACCAAAACAAAGGCCCCGTATTCCTTCCCCATTTCTCTGTATGAGTAACCCCAGCACAATTAACAATAACATGAGAAAGAGAAGAGCTGATAAAGAAACAGATTAGCCAGCATGACTGCAGCTCGTGAGAGAGAGGTTTGGGTATGAGGTGCTGTCAGTAAAAGCTTTACCACTTCATTTTTTTTAACCAGCTTTTAATTTTACCTTAAAATACGTAGAAACATGACCATCTGACTTTATATTGCAAGAGTAAAAAATCTGTTACCTCTTCTTGTATGAAGTGTAATTAAACTTGGGAAAGATTTTATTTTGAATGCTAGTTAACATTGAACATGGCTACTCATGCTATTTCTACCTCACTTTGGTTTTGTGGTGTTCCTGACAATTACATATGACAATGTTACATCATCACCACGTGTCCATTGTGTGACCAGGTCTCATTGTTTAAGTAATAACAATGTAAATCATTTACAAAAACAAGTACAATCCCCCCAAACCTCTGCTTTACTAATAAAGAGCTTTTTTAACACTTGATTACAATAGGAACCCTCACTATTTCTCATGGCCTTTTTTATCAGAAGGTTTAAATTGCGATTTGAGAGAGAGATGGGTTTCTTCTTTCCCCCCTTATACATTAAACCTTCTCTTCAGAAAAATTATGGAGGAAAAACAGATTGCACGATTGTTTTCATCAGGGTTTTGTTTTGTTTGTTTTACTTTCTAGATCTTAGTTTTGGAGTGAGTCTGTCAAAAAGTATTTAAAAAGTTGAAAGCTTTATTGCTGCTTTTTTAAGCATAATTTGGGAATTATTTCATATTCCTTATAATGACAAAGTATTAAACTGTAAAACATAATCAGTGTAGTTGAATACATAAATACCATATGGCATGTTATTTCATCGTTACTCGGTACTGGTTTATTACTTGGATATCATAATATATTGTGTTTTAACACCAACACTGTAACATTTACTAATTATTTTTATAAACTTCTGTTTTACTGCATTTTTTTTCACAACATACCA
This sequence comes from Malurus melanocephalus, assembly GCF_030028575.1. Classification (NCBI taxonomy): domain Eukaryota; kingdom Metazoa; phylum Chordata; class Aves; order Passeriformes; family Maluridae; genus Malurus; species Malurus melanocephalus. The sequence continues at coordinate 1,065 of NW_026623782.1, read as the reverse complement.
AATTTCACCAAATATATGCCTTACTATTGTATTATATACTGCTTTACTGTGTATATCAATAAAGCACGCAATTATGTTATAAACAGTGCAGGAGTTTTTGTGGAGGTTCAGCCCTTGCCCAGCACATTCTCCAGCAATCCTTGTCACATTGCCACTGCCCAAAATTCCCTGTGGCAGCACTTCAGTGCCTCAGCTCTCCCTGGTTTGGGTTTTTGAAGTTGTTGAACCTCCCATTCTCCCCAAGCTTTTGGGGTTTTGTCGGCCCTACGTTTTGTGCCTGATCCCTGGCAGGACCATCAGACCAGATTGACTGAGTCCAACACTTGACAGTCTTCTTGCCACCAGGCATAAAGTTAGGAAAAGCCTCTTTGGGGCTTGGGGAAGTGTGTGTTTCCATCAGAGAGGCAGATCACACTTCTCCCTTATTGAGGAAATGTGTGGGTTTTGATACCCAGACTCCACTCAGCTGTGTCACAATGCTGTCTCTGAGCTACCTTTTGGTGACAGAAAGAATGTGATGAAAAATAATAAAACACAAAGGCAAAACCAGCATATGCTTGACTATGATTTTGATGATACACTGAAGGAGAAGGTGGGAATTTTCTCATTTCATTCACTCAAGGAAATAAATACACATCCCACATCTCCTCTCCCAGACTCGAGTTACTCTGGATTCACTCCTACTTACAGGAATCAGTGTGTGCCTTGCTGTGCTGAAGTCTCCCCTGAAGGCTGTGCAATCCACAAAGCACAGCAGCCCCCAGTGATGACTCTGTTGAATTCAATTAACCAAGGGGGAGGACGGCTCTATTCGCTTCCCTCACACCTGCAACGCCACGATTTACAATTCCTAACATTCCATCAATAAAACCTGGTGTTTCTGAGTGGCTCTTGGGAATGTTTTCCTTGTGTATTTTCAGTGAAATATCCTCCTTATTTTAAGGACAAGGTTATTTACTGGTCAGTGCATCTCCTTTGTTTTCTGGACAGAGGAGAAGATCAGTTCTCTTTGGTTTTGTCTGCCACTTACTTACAGACTTCACAGTCTTTGCTCTACCTTTTCAA
>NW_026623781.1:441018-446946 GCF_030028575.1 Malurus melanocephalus | reverse complement strand
TCTGCTTGTGCCACCTCGAAGGAAGTAGCTGAGGAGATGTAAAACCAAGTGAGGAGATGCCACTTTCACAGTTAAATTGTTGTATTTGGTGAGATCCTTGTACCTTCAGTCCCCCTAATATGTTAGCAAAGCAAATTTTTCCACTTAGTGAATCAAATTTTACACCACTTCATCCCTCGAGCTCGTTTTCTGACTAAGCAATGCTCTGCTCACCAGCAAGAGTAGCCCAGCCTTCATTCACATTTGCACCKGCACATAGTGAACTTGAATTCAGGCCACATTTTGTTGTCCTTTTCCTGCCTAAAACCTCATGAAAATGCACAGCACAAGGGCAAGGTTTCTTACTTCTAATAATGTGTATTTTGTCATAAAAATTAATGAGCTGCAATCAGAGTTAGGCAATATTTGRGGAAAAAAATGAGTACATGATCAATGCTGTAGAAAAATTCTATAAGAATCTGTAACAGTAAAAAATGATAGCATCTTCCTAATTCTGGTAAGAATATTTAACTATTACACCACACAAATAACAACAACAAAAATCATTAAAGAACCTTCTACTTTGGTAAAGTTCAGCTTATACTTTGTTAAAATTCCTATTTCTCATTCCTGTAACGTTTTCTTTGGGAGGTTCTCCAACTCCCTCACAACACGCCCACAAAATACATCGCTTATCTACTTTACAGATGAGAAAATCAAGCAAAGCATAATTAATGAATTCTTCTAAAGTTGTAATCATCCCTAATACAGAGATCAAAGATATTCCATTGCAAACCTGGGAGTCAGGGAGCAAAGCAGAGAAGCAAAGTCAACCTCAGTTTCCAAACGGCACAGCTCATCAGTGATAAAGCTCCTTCTCGCAGGGTGCTAAGACACTGATTTAAGATTAATCTATCAAACATGCCCACCTCTCTCAAGGCTGTAAGCAGATGGATGTGCCAYTGAGACAAATGATGAACTGCCATCCTCTGATGTCACCGGCCTTGCCACTTGCAATCAGAGCAGCTACGGAATTGAGCTGCTGAGAGCAGAGGCTGCAAGAGGTGCATCAGGGACAGAGATGCTGTCACGGTAGGAAAAACCTGTTCCTTCCTAAACACTGAGCTTCTCCGATAAACTGGAGCTCAAAAACAATCCTGCAAAATAACTGATGGTTTCATCAAATGTATGGGGAACTTGAGGCTGAAATGTTTTGCTTGACAAGTGAAGCAGATGTACTGAGAGGGAGACAGTAAAATAAATTAACTACAGACTTAGAGAGAGAGCATCAGGAGTTACTTCTGAGTTTTCAGAAAACCTTCTTTATAATCTCAGAAGCACATGTAAGGCAGTCATGGCAAATCCTTTGCTGGCTTCTTTTGCCAAAAACAACAGAAAGTTACCAAAAAGTCAGCCCTATCACAGGCCTGCACCATCAGAACACACAAAAACTTTTATAAAACAAGGGAAACAAGTCCAGCATCCTCAGAAACCTGAGGGATGTGTTTTTGATGGCCACTGCATCCAAAATTAGTGGTTAGATAATATAACCAAGGCATATCCAAAATTTCAATCAAATGCAATGCAATCACAGCACAGTAAAAATTCAGCCTTGGCCTAGAAAAAGAAACCTGCCACCATTTTTCATGGAATCACTAAAATTCCATATATCTGAAGGCTCCACAACATGCCAGATTTCTTAACCATCAGGCGTGATGTACTTCCCAGCTTAAAAGCAGCACCAATATGCAGGGATGCTGCCTGCAACCAGGGAAACACCACAAATTGATTGCAATGCCAAAAAAAGCAGCAACGTGGAATAGGAACATCTGGCCAGGTAACAGCCCTGCAGGAGCAAGCTTGGGAGCTGCAGGGAATCAGAAGCTGAATATAACCCAGCAGCATCCGAAAATGACAGCAGAGGAACCCGGGATGTGTGAGCATGAGCAGAGTTCCAAGGCACAGGCAGATACTCCTCAGCTCTGTTCAGTGCCAGTGAGGCGAGCTCCACAGGGATGTGGCTCCAGGACGGCAAGCTCATGGTCTGAATGACCAGCAATCCAGAAAGGATGATATAAACTAAGGAAAAGTTCAGAGAACTGGAGCCATCCAGGCTTTGGAGGGACTGGAGGGTGCATTTCTGCAGCAGAAGTTCAAAGAGATGAAATAGAACATGAAAGACAGCCAGAAYGCTGGCCCTGCGCAAGGCCAGGAGGCAAGACAAGGTCATAGCCCCCTCCAATCCATGGTGATTTGTGCTGCAGCCCCGAGACACCCCCTGGGCCCTGCAGAAGAACAMACTTCACCCAACCCACCCACAACAGCAAAGCAGACTCATGCCCTAGTCACGTCTGGGTACGWGATCACACAACAACCTCAAAACCAGAAGCTTACTGAACTGTTTTTCTCCCTCTCCTTTYACATTACATCATCCTCCACCATTTTAATATCATTTTAGGAATTTGAAATGTATTTTAAAATATATTATTACAGCTATTATCTCCACACCACAGGTTTCACGGTGTACTCTGTACAATACCTTAAAACTCCAAAGTAAGTTGGCATCAGCTCCATCCACTGCACATTCCATTTCTCCTCATACCAGCCTTCCCAGCCTGCTCCTGCTTTGTCTCTTTTTGCGCCTTCCTACAAGAAGGACACTGAGGCACTGAAGAGTGTCCAGAGAAGAGCTGGTGAAGGATCTGGAGCACAAGTCTGATTAGGAGCAGCTTAGAGAGCTGGGGAGGCTCAGCCTGGAGAAAAGGAGGYTRAGGRCAGACCTTATCACTCTCTACAACCACCTGAAAGGATGCTGTAGCCAGGTRGGTCAGGCTCTTGTCCCAGGTAATGAGCAACAGGACAGGAGGAAAAGGCCTCAAGTTGTACCAGTGGAGATTTAGATTGGATATTAGGAAAAATTTCCTCAGCAAAAAGGTTCTCCAGCTTTGGAACAGGCTGCCCAGGGAGATGGTGGAGTCACCATCCCTGGGGTATTTRAAAGATGCCCAGATGTGGCTCTTGGGGCCACGGCTTAGTGGTGGCATGGCAGTGCTGTGTTAACACTTGGGCTCGATGATCCTAAAGGTCTTTTCCAACCTAAACAATTCTATGATTTTGTAAACAAAAATGATTAGATAAAAGCCACAAGCTGAAGTATGAGAGATTCACTTTATCCTCGGTATCAGCAGAGTTTTAAATACATCAGGGACGAATGAGAGATATTGATAGCCAAAAGATTTGCTCATTTGAGTTCACTTCTACAGCAAATTTTTTCGCTAGATCCACTTTTGCGAAAGTCAAAGTGTAATAAACAAAGTTATTCTCTGTAGGGTTATTGACAAGAAAAAGAGAGTTATAAGTAGTATTGATTTGGGGTGAAATGGTAGAACGTGACAATCAATAGAGCTTAGTCAGATATAAAATAGAGGGAGTCACACAAGTCATGACAGGATTATTGCAGGAGGCAAATCCTGGTATTAGCCAAGGAAGGGAGGAAGCTGTAAATGGGATCCAAAATATAAGCTGTGGAATGCTTTATAGAAAAAAATAACCCTAAACTATTCATTTTAATGCTTTAATATGTGACATAGTTTTTATTTCAGCATATTGTCAGTGCTGTTTTTCTAAAGCTTTTGAAACAAATTCTTTTCACCTCCATAGTATTTTCATTAAATGTCATCAAAGCTCTTTTCAAATCTCTGAGAGAAGTATGATTATCCTTATTTAACAGATAATGAGAAGATAAAAAGAAACTGGGGCTACATTTTCCAAACCAGTCAGCACTGCCGCGTGCCTTGTGTCTAAATACACAAATCCATAAAACAAGAGTCCTACAGAAACAAAATTTTCAAAGGTCCTGGGAAATCACATATTTGGTCAACAGCTGCTTACAAGTTCCCAAACTCTGGGTCCCAGGCTGGGGAGCCAAGAGCTGAGCCCTCACAGCAAACACAGCAAGCTGTGTAAGCACAGTGAGCTCGCTCACAGATACAACACAGCCTAAAACAGGAGGGATGCTAATTCACAGTCCTCTGTTCTAATTACAAAGCTCATTATTTTCACCACTCGAATGACTCAGGGTGAAAGAAACCCAACAACCGTATATTCTACCCCATGAATAGACTGTACATTTGCTGGGATTTACACAGTGCCTACCTTTCGAGCACAATCACACTGGAAAATAATAGCAATAATCAGAACAGAAATGAATGTTTTTCACTGGTGATTATGCCCATGGACAATTGTTCAGTGCATTGCCTTTTCCTAGAATCTGGACCAAAAAAAAAAAAAAATTATTGAAAGATGCTAAAATGCCTTACAAATGAAATTTGATACACAATTAGTTACGCTACCGAGGTGAAAGGCAGCGGCGTTAATAACGATCCACATCGCACAACAATTTATTGCAGGCTGTGATGGAAACTATTCCATTCCAGGGAGATACAAAGCGTATTTTGAAGAACCTCTTGCACTAATCGGCTAAATAAATGCTGACAATCAAACTGCAGGATATGCAGAGCCTCGGGGAGGAGGGGGCCTTGGAATAGCTTCATTTTTATGAATGGARCCATAAGAAGGAGGTTAGAGAAGGACAGGAGCACACACAACTCCAATCCCGAGAAAGGCACAGGGCAGGCTGAATAGCACCACCACACTGAAACACGAGCTGCCCAGGAAATCAAGGGTTACACARTTGCAATAAAATAAAATAATAATTTTTTTTTAAAGCCATTGATTYCTAAAGAGGGATATGTAGCGACTACAACAGTTTAAAAGCTCGTTTAGCTGKAATCACAATTGCAGTCATGGGATTTATATTGGAAAATGGCATTATCATCTCCAGAGAGAAAACTAGGACTGAATCCTATCAGGAGCAGGATGGACAAGATGACCTTTTCAAGTCCTCTTCAGCYGTATTTCCTGCAAGTCCATATTCAGTGACAGAAAACACATCTGGATTGGAGCTGCTGGGGCTCAGGCATTCAAGTTAGAAAATTTTGGCATAAGTCTTTGGCATGAGAAGAAGCCCAAGCAATTTTTTATATTGGGTTCTTTCTGCCATTAGTGACGCGACTCAATTATAAAATGGCTTATTCCCCCTAAACGAATATATAATACCATGCCGGAGTAGAAACGTGAAGCTGCTCTCATTATCACAGCTAAGTTCATTTTACAGCAAAGCAGTTTACTTTAAGACTTTTCCAGTAATCCAAGTCTAATTATGGAATCAATTTAAAACAATTTTGTAATTAAAAGTACCTGCTGAAAATATCTCACAGGTTCAATAATTTAAATGATAGTGTTTAAAAGGTAATTAAAATTATAAASGCCAAATGAGGCTGGGTCGCTCCTCCACTAGGAGAGTGCTGRAGGACGTTGCATTTGCACACCCGAATCGCCAGCTTCTTCCCCAAATTCCTGCTTTGCCCAGCTGCGTGGGGATTTCACACTAAGAGACATCCAAGAGATGTCTGAGCGGACCGCGGCGGGGCAAGGCTTTTTTTTTTTTTTTCTTTAAATTCAAAAATTACGCTGTTTCAAAATGAAGCTGTAGCTACAGAGCCAGTACTCCCTAACCGAGACCGGGGTGAGGCTCCCTCCTGCCGGGGGTCCCCACGCAGGGTGCCAAAGGCTGCGGGGCGGGCACGGGAGGGGATGGGGGGCGCAGGGGGGGAACTTTCCCCGCTCCCCCCGGGTCGCGGCTGCGGGATCGGACGGGGAAGGGGCCGGGCGGAGGAGGGGACCGGGGACGGGGCCGGGGCCCCTCAGTCACTCACCGCCCGCCGCCAGCCCCGGGCCGAGGCTCAGCGCCAGCTGCAGCCACAGCGCCGCGGCCAGCGCCCGCCACCGCGCCGCCGGGAGGGCACCGCCGCCGCTCGCCCGCGTCCCATGACACATCTTCTGCCCGCCAAAGGCATCCGGTTCGCCGCCACCTGCAACGACAGAGCC
>NW_026623781.1:428410-440598 GCF_030028575.1 Malurus melanocephalus | reverse complement strand
GCGCCGCCGCTCCGCGCTGTCCCGCCCGGGCCGGCCCGGCCGGGGGGGCACCCCAGCCCCGCGCCGGGGGGCGCCCCAGCGCTGCCGAGGGCGGGGGAAGGCCGAGTTGAGGCTCCGCTGCCGGTAGTTTGTGCTCGTTTTCACCTCAAACGGGGGGTTCGCGGTGCGCAGCTCTGACGGAGCATCTCTGGGATGCCCTGTGCTTCGTCACGTAGGCAGAGCGATAGATGTGAGACGCAGTTTAGCGGCGCTGGTGGCGGTGSCACATCTTTCACAGTTTTTGGGGAGTGGGAAGGTGTATTCCCGAGCGCTCTCACCCGGCAGCTGCCATTGGGGAAAGGCAGAACGCTTGGGCCTGCCGGCTAAAGCAATTTGCTGTTAGGAACCGGCACGCAGCTATATTTAGTGAATCTGTGAAATTCACGGCCACGAATCACTGAATCACAGGCACTGTCTCGAGGCTCCTGCAGCTGCGGCAGCTCCGTGTTTCCTGGTGCCATTCCCARGGCGCTGTTAGGGGTATTGCCCCTTTGCCCGGCAGCTGGGCATTGCAGCTCTTCCCTTGCTTAGAGGAAGCAGAGGCCGTCCTCTAGCTGAAGAGGGCTCTTCTGAGCAGATAAAGTGTGTGGCACACTCCTGGGATACAGCAAAGGGGAACAAAACCAGGGACAAGGGATGACACGTTAGTAATGAAACATACCCGGGCTCAATGCAAACACAGAGCCAAAGGTACGTGGGATCCTGCTAGCAGCATGTGGAAATGGCACATCCTGATACTTCAACGTTAATAGTAAACACTGGTAACGTTGAAGATCTTTTCAAGTGTCTCAGCTACCTGATGCTGTCTCGTCCAAGTTAAAACTTAAGGTTCTTCAGGAGGGATTTTAGTTCAAATCATGTATCCGTTCAAAGGCCAGTATAAGAAGCGTAGTTCTTTATCTCCCCTGGAGAAAATGGGCATCTCGCAGTGAAATGCCGGTATTCTGCTAAGAATGGGGAAGCATGTGGCCAATTTTCAGCTAAGAGTGTATTATCTCTGAAATACTTTTGCTGCTCCTTTTAAACAGGAAATTTTGGAAACTCTAGAACCTTGTCATCAWTTGCCTGATCAGCTAAGTGCTCACATCCTCAGCCAGCCCAAAAAGGGAGTTCAGGTCAATAACAACCCTCTTAAGCCATGCAAATACAGCACAGGCACAGTTACATGATAGAGATGTTCTTCAGAGGCAATAAGCCATTGACTACTACAAGTGGCAGGACAGAACAATAATGCAGCAATTTCTGTTATCTGTAGTAAGAGCATCTTTGTGTTACTGGTTTGGTAGCTTTCATTTTTGAAATCAAAATAGCGAAAATAATGTCCCGAGCAATCTAACGCTATCCCTGTTCACCATCAATTAAAATGCAAAGTGCTGGGTGCAATGTCTACCTTCAATGTGGATGGAGCACCCAGGTACGAACTTTTGAGGAGGAGAGGCAAATGAGCTGCTGTCAGTGTTGATAGGTACTACTTAACCCTTGTTCCTGCCATTTACTCCCATCCCCTATGTGTGCAGCTGCACCTCTGACACCATTCAGCCTCAGGAAGGACAACTGAGTGCTCCAGGCACCCATGTGAGGGAGAGCACCACTGCTCTGAACAGCGCCAGGAAATCAGGGTTTGCTTGTRCAGCAGCTCTTCTTCAAAATCTGAATGAACCGTATCAATTCACCTCTGCTGAGCAGGGCACGTGTGTGGGGATGGTGGCAGTGGCTGAAGGGGCTGGGGGGACTGGTGTCCYGTGGATGAAGGAGTTTAGTGGGGATCCCAGTCAGCCAAAAACTCCTGCAGCCCAGGAAAGCCTGAACTGAGTGAGGAGCAGCAAAAGGTGGAGGAGATAAGCCTGAGGCAAGCCCRACCACAGAGAGGCTGAGGGGAAGGAGCTGCCTCGCTTTAGCTTGGACTTTGTTTCTGGAAGGGATGGATGGATTGCCTGAAGGGCTACAACTGCTCTGTGACCAAATCTGACATCTGTAATCAATTCCAGTGCATCCTCCTGAGCCGAAGCGGGGCCAGAGCAGTGATCAGCAGGCTGGACCTGAAGATCTGAGCTGCTGTTACATTACACACTCTGTAAAATACAGCAGGGTTTGTCCCCTGGTTGTCCCACCAATGTTTCATGGTCACAGGTGTCGTGATTTCTCTGCCTTTCTACACTTGGCTGCCCCTCCACTATTTTTTTTAAGCAAGTTACAGAGGAGCCTCAATCCTGTGGGGACTAACCCTTAATCGGGTGGGGATAAACCCTCGCTGGTGCAGAAACCAGTCAAACAGATGACATGGCATTTTTTTTTTCTCCATACATATTCACAAAGCTGCTTCCATCTCCCTGGACTGCTGCTGCAGCTAAAAATGCCTCTTGTTAGCAGCCACCCCTCAGAATGAGGGTGACAAGTGCCAGTCCTCATCTGCACCCTCCAGACACAGGTTCCTGTTGTTTGGGGACACCAAGGTGGTGCTGGGAGCAGGGGGAAATCACGTCTTCCTCGTGGCAGGTTGTGGGTGCTGCCATGTGGTGAGAGGTGTTCCTGGCCAGCTTCACTCTCTCTGGAGAGAGAGGATTCAGCTCCACTCCAGCTGGTGCACACAGTCAGCTCCTGGCTGCTTCTGGCAAGTGCAGGGTGGGCATCCCAGCCAGACTCGGGCTGGCTGTGGGCTTGCAGCTCGTCTTCTCCTGGGGTTTTGTAATCAGCTTCATGAATAAACAATTGTGTGTTTGGCTCCTGTAGCCGCAGGATTTTAGTTTTGTCTTGCCATGCACATTCATCTGCTTCATTCTCTTACTTTTATCTTCTCACATTCACTCATTTATTTGATTGTCTTATTCTGAGGCCTTTACTGGATAAAAAGCTAGATTGAAAAATTCAGTTAAACYCATCCAGCCCAAAAAGTGGCCCCTCACTCCAAGCCCACGTGACAAGAGCAGTAACACTGACTCTGCTCATGACTAGRAACATGAAGGCCATGGCCACCCTAGACAGCATTTTCCCCTAAGTCTGTGATATAATATAATTTTCTCTCTGTGTGAAGGTGTAGGAAGTGTCTTTCAAAACATCCAYGGCAATGTGAGAGTCCACAGCATCACCACTCCGAGTGGTGCCCTTGCAATGTGAACCCGTGCTGCACAGCTGCTGCTGAGGCTTGTGAAAGTGCGCAAGGATGCTCAAAAACCAGGACAAAAGTGGGACAGGAGCACCCAAACCTGCTGTAGTCTCATTCACACTGCTCATTGGGAAGGTGTCTGGGCTAAATTATTTCCAGAACTGCCAACAGGTATTGTTTCAAAGAGAACAAATTCATTCACTCCAAAAAGAGCTAGGGAATAATGAGCTCTCTCAGTCTTCCACCATCCTGACAGGAAGGGAAGGAGAACTGGGGTAAAAAGAGAAGAAATTCATGGGTTGAGATCAGAACAGTTTAATAATTGAGATAAGAACAGTTTAATAATTRAAACAAAGTAAAATATAGTAAGAATACTAATGATAATAATAATTAGAATGAAAAGGATGGACACAGAGAGAGAAAGAGAGAGGAATAAGCCCCAAGAGAAACAAGTGAGGCACAGCACAGTTGTTCACCCCGCTCTGACCAACAATAATTGGTGCCTCCTGGCCAATTCCCCCCAGTTTAAGCCATGACTCTCTGTGGTGTGGAATATCCCTTTGGCCAGTTCAYRTCCTGGCTGTGCTCSCYCAYGGCTTCTTGTGCAGCTCCAAACTGGCAGAGCATGGGACACTGGAAACTGCTCGATTTAGGGTAAGAACTACTCAGCAACAACTGAAACATCAGGGTCTACTCAACACTGTTCTCATACTGAATCCAAAACACATTACTTCACAGCCACAAAGAAGAAAATCAGCTCTATCCCAGCCAAAACCAGGACACYGTGGTAAGAGTCAGCTGGAAAGAAGGATTGAGGTCTGAATTCTTGGGCTACCCAATGCTCTGGTTGGCCTCAGTGCATGAGTGGCCGTGGGCACATTGAATTTGCTAGAAAAAATGTAACCCAAAATACTGGATATTGGATTAATTGTTTGSTGGTTTTATTTATCATATTATGATATTCCCTCTCCAAGTCTTACCTGCTSAAAAACAAGGCCAGAAGGAATTATCCCAGTGATGTGGCTGTTGGGTAGGTGAGTTTCATCCTTCAAACTGGACATCAGAAAGGGTGAAAAGGAAGCAGTAAGGATTGTAGCTGAGGACACTGAGAGAACTCATCTGTGGCAGACTGTAAAAAAAAGACACCAAAGTGTGTTAGTGAATGAGTAAAGGGGTGGTCAGTCCATGGGAGAAAGAGCAGCTCAACACAGAAGACTGCAATTAATTATTTTAAATTACAAAATGACAGCAACTGGCACTAARATTTGGCTGCAGAGCATCATTCCAGACTGTAAGTACACATTGCTGCAATACAGCCTCCAGAGCTCCTGGGCACAGCTTCCTGTTCCATCGGCCATGAGGAAGAACTGCTGCCCCGAGCTCACAGGTATCATGTTGTAAGAGCAATTCTGCACGAAAAATTAAGGAAAAGAACTTAAACATCATCTAACAAAAGGCAGAGGAGTTGCAGAAGGGAGTTCTGAATGCCTTGGAAGGCACAAAACTATTGAGGGCTAAGATTTCATAATGACCTTGTTGTGTCCTTTTGAAAGATAATAGCCTGAGATTTGCTGTATTACTGGTGYTCTTAACAGGCTCAAGCTTTCAGGCATTTTCAAGTGAAAACGCATTTGTTGAACTCCCTTCTATATCAGGTAAGGCATTCAATCACTTCCTTCATACCTGGGCTATAGCATATTTCCATTTTAACTTGGAAATGTTAATGAGCTGAGATTTCATACAAATAAGGCATTCTCGGGTGACCTGGGGAGGTGCACATAATTAAACCATGTAAGAATAAATACATGCTTTGCAAAGAATGGCTTTATCTTCTTAAGTGTTAATGGTGATGTCTTACTGTTAATATTCAGGAATTAATGAGGTCCTGAGTGCTTCACAATCCATTCCCAAGTGTGCTCTGGTGCCCATGAGGGCACTCCTGGAGACCCTCCTCTTCATCATGGCATTGCCTTTCCTTGGTTCTGCAGGAGACTGACCCCCTCCACCTCTCTGGGTAGATTTGCACTGGAAACCTTGATTTTATTGTTTCACTCAATCCATGCCTGAAAAGGCCTCTCCTCTCACCTGCCTCAGCCTGAAGAGGGTGATTGTTGGACACTCAGTAATTGCAGGGAATGCAGGAAAGCAATTATTCTACAYAGACTACTTAAAGGTGATTGCTTATAAGAGAGGCTTCCCTCATAAGTGTGCTTTCAAAACCAGGTAAGCAATTAGGAGGATAATTATTTTGATGAATTACGAACCACTAACAGTTATGATGGCTCAAGAAAAGCAGCCCTGAAATTGTTGAGTCCTGATTCTGCAGATGCTAAAGAGTGCTGGCTCCTTTCTACTCCTACCAGATTCAAAGGGGAGTGAAGGCATTCATTTTCTCACAAAGTCAGGATTTAGGAAGAACCTTTCTCTTCCCTAAACATAATCACTCTTGTTTGAAAGGATCAGGGGGCACCCTGGAGAAARTGACAGGAATATGGAAGGAGAAATCTTTTTCCTTCACTAAGCCATTAGTACTGACAGCCATAAACTCACATCTGGGACCAATACACAAACATTAATAACCAGCCATCAGTGTAGTTTTACCAATTAGTGCTAATTACATTTCATTAGAAAAACTGGCAGTGTAAGGAGGGTGGAGTTTGAACTACTTTTYTGTTTCCTACTGACCTACATAACTAATGAAAAGTTTTAGTTAACAGAAAACCGTGCTTTATTTTTATTTCCATCAACACAGTTGGGAAGTCATCACAGAAATAAATGATACCTGGCTAATTGGAGAACTGTATCAAATCACACTTACTGGGAGGYCAGTTCCTCAGCTGAACACATGGAGATTTTTGTACTCTTCTGATAACAACCAAATTGAACTTGCCACTAGTCCTATGACTACATTTGGCCCTTGCTTTCCAGTAAACAGTGATTTCCAGCTGAAGGATGTAAAATGAAACAATTCCAGGAGCTGAAACAATTTAAAGCAGTTATAAGTGCTTTTCATTTCATCCCCCCAGACCAGAACAGGCTTGAAAATATAAAATGCAATATGTAGTGTTTGATTTGCAACACCATTCTACACCCTGGGTGGTATTCATCAGCCTTAAGTATAAAGGCATGATGAATTTCCCTATGCCCACAGCTCATTTCCTTTGCATCATGATGCCTGAGTTCTGCATAAGAGGACCCCGGTGCCTTTCACCTCCAGCTCACAAGTTCATTACTCACTGATATGTTTAAACTAAGATGCTCAGGCCCTTAATTTGCCCCCTGGAAAAGTTCCCAAATCCCACTTTCTGACCGTGTCATCAACCTGGCAGAGGCAGACTGAGGAGACACACCCCTGGCTGCTGCATGTAAAATGTAAAAATTCTTTCATTTTACATTCTTCTGTGCCTTTGGAGTGGGCAGCACAGCTCCTGGCACAGGAACTGCATAAGGGACAACACAAATCCCTTCCCACCACTGCCTGAACTCACAGCTACAAGCAAGTCCCTCGGACTCAGCTGCCCCAAAAGGTACTACACTCAAAATTGCAACCTCCAGACCCCTGCTCAGCTGCAATTTAACTCCACTATTTAACTTCACTATTTCTTAACAAAAAAAAAGTCCCAGGAGTTTGCAGTTGTGTTTCAGGCTGCGGGCTCAGCCTGGGCAGCAGGGACCTTGTGTTTGCTGGGAGGGTTGTACCTCTGTGTGCTGGATTCACAGGAGCCGTCACAAAGCTTCTGATAAGAAAAATGTCTTTCAAACCAGAAGGGATGAGCCTTCCTTTGTCCAAACTGAGCAAATTTCCACTCAGGTACAGGAGAAATCATTTTCCACGGCCTTGGATTCTGGCCCTTGCATCTCGTGTCTCTGCAGAGTTCRTGTAGACAGGGCTTGTTTGCCTAGRAGCATTTAACTAAGCCATGTAGAAAAGTAAAAAATGGTGCACAACCTTTTTCCTTGCATGGAGAGCAGCTTGATGTATTCCTTGAGGACACAAGGAAAGAAGAATAAGGAATTGCAGTAGAGTCCTCATGAGAGAGGAGAAAGAGAGAGTTGAAGCAGATGTGTTCAAATATATTCTTTGACAGGCTGTGACAAAAATGGAGCAGCTGTTTGAGAAYCCTTGCAGTGCAAATACCCATACCTGCACAATCCTAAAGGCAGAATAACAGAAAAAGTTAAAATGTCACATTCTATAGCACTGCATAATGAGTTTCTAAGATGTTGAGATTTTTTTTTTATATTGAGTCCTAACTAAATACCATGCAAAACCTCAGCCTCATAACATATGGTCAAAAGCGAATTCAGAGAATTAAGTATTTATTTATATGCATCTTATGTATTACAYGTCTACACATTTTTATGTTTCTTGATAGGAACACAGCAATTGGCATTAACTTCATTTCGTACCAAACCCATGGAAAAGCTGCAAGAAGATAATTTTATCAGTGYTACACTGGAACTTTTGTAACTTCCTTTGGCATCTGTTCTGATGCACATATCAAAAACCACAGGATCAGGCTCCAAAACTTTTCCAAAAGTCCTCAATGTGAAGCAACAGCCATACAATGTGAATTAGTGCAGCCAGAAGAAAGGGAGCAGAAAGAAAGATCCTAGGCAGAACTCGATATGAGCAGGCTTTGAACAAGCAGAGATTTGGATTTGAGCTGTTCTCATCTTTAATTTCCATGTTTATTTTCTACCTTTTTCACACAGACACAAAAATAACTCTGTTCTGCTGTAACCACATTGCCACTGAGTTGTGCCAATCGTCTCAGCTGTTCATCTGGCTCAGCAACAGTTCAGGTTTGATCAGGTTCCTCCCTGCATGGGATCCTTTTCTTCCTTTTTGCTGCTGCATTTTTTTTTTTGTAGTTAAATATCTGTCAGCTCTAATCARGCAAAATAATAAAAAATCTAAAGCTGTCTAGAAAATACATGATCACCATTACTGCTTGCTGTTGCCACCCTGAAATTCATAGCAACAAGAGGATTAGCTGGAATTGAAGGCTAAACTAGATTAGGTTTGATGAGCTATTTTCCTTTAGCAAAAGAAACTCTAAACAGAACAAAATAAAATCAAAACCAAACCACAAAAAAAACAAACAAACAAAAAAATCAGCACTTCCTAAAAGGAGGGGTGCAGAATGGTCAGGAAAAGTCTAGCCAGCTCTGAAGGTTGTGCATCAGGGCATGTGACTTTGGTGGCTGTCCCTGCCCTCTCTGGTCCATGGAGGGGAAGCTGTGAGTGGAGAGCAACTGAAGGCAGGAGAAGGGGGTGGGAAAAGAGGGCATTGTTGGAATTATTGTTGGAATTGGGGTGAATTACCCCATGATAATCTGGGAACAGAAAACGTGGGAGTGAGAGCAAACCCTCCACGGTCTGGAGAAGGAGAGGGCAACAGCCAGGGACACTTGGCATGTGGAACAGCATGGATTGGGAAGGTCTCTGAAATGATGGTGCCTTCCTCCTTTCCTCACATCCCTGCCTTTTCTGCACAAGGTCTACTGCACCCTCCAGGAGCAGCAGCTCCCCAGAGCAAGGGCTGAAACCCAGCCTAGCTGCACAGGGAAAGGAATTCTGCCATTTATTTCTTGCATAAGATAACTTTCGGGTATTTAGATCCCCATGGGAGTCATCTAATTCTTCATGCTTGCTAATGAAAAGGAAATCYAGCCAGGTCTAGTCATCACCGACAGATTAATGGTGATAATATTAATTATTCCTTTTTATTAAGTTTAGCACCATTTAAAGCTTTGCCCTGCTTTGTACTTAGGAGTTAAGGTTATATTATTTATATASTACAAATGTTTTGTTTAAAGTGTAGAACACAAACTGAAACTTAAACTAACTTTTCTAATAGAGCAATGCCAGCACATTTGTGGTGTGTGAAGCATSAGGTGTTAAATACATGGATGGGACGATGTATGGGGGTGACATGGCAAGAGCTTCACATGACACACTTGCAAAATCTGACTCTAATTAGTTCTTCATCTGCTTCACCTTCCCTGAACCCCTGACCTGTGTTTCTCTCAGTTGCCCCAGGATATTCTGTATGCTGTAGCAGCTTAGGTTAAACCTAAGTTTCCGGAAAGGCATCCAGTTTTCTTGTGTGGGTTTGTTCAAACACTCAGTTACTTTCCATGTGAAAATAACATCTACAGCTATCCAAATTGAATTTGTCAACTTCAGCTCCCAAATAATGATTTCTCTGAGTTTTTTTTCATTTGGACTTCCCCTTACCCTCACCTGGAGTCCCTTCATAACTATATTTYTTCTCATGAAAATACTTCAATAGCACATTTGAACCACTTCAAAAGATGCTTTAAGTTAAGAGCAAAGTCTTCAAGTTTCTCACACTGAGAGTATTAAAAAGGATCTTTGTTTGAGCAGCTCCAGGGCCACCTGGCACAGGGGAGGCTGAGCAGGGGCAGGACCTCTAGATGGTCTGGATGACCATTCTATGATTCTATAATTCTGTTCAGTGACAGGGACATGCCTGAGCTGGTGACCCCTGTGATCTGGACCTGTTCAAGCCGCCTCTGTGCTCACCTCTGAGCAGCAAAGGGAAAGCTCTGCTGGGCAGAAATGCCCTTGGCTGGGCTTGCTCCTGCACCATGAGTGGCAAGCAGATGAGGGCTTTTGAATGGCCACCTTTGCCTCCAGCTTGGCTCTGCTGAGCACCTGTGCCGGGGTGGAAAAGGCTCTGCTCAATCCCGACTGGAAAGAGCAGGAAGAAATGGACAGTCSTCTCTTAAGGGGCTGATCCTTCTCTTCTTTAAAGCTACAAACTTCAGGGTGGTTTCACTATGGAGAAGCTCACAGGAGCCTTTTCCAAGGGATTTCTCCCTGCTGGATGATGGCAGCCACCAGWCCCAGCACTGGGCTGTTCTTCCCACTGGTAGCTCCCTACAAAGTCCATAAAGAAAACCCCGAAATGCCTTGTGGCCAGCCAGAAATCACACTGAAAGGGTTTGCTGTGATGCCTTGTTGTTACCTCCCCATTCCCCACACTTCAGAAATTCTCATCTATAATTGAGCATTATATGTTACCCTTATTTATTGATTGTATATCACTGCTTACCCCTAATTGCTGCTTTCACTTTTTTTTTTTTTTTTTCCAGAATCTGGCTTTCAGGCAAAACTGTCATCTTCCTTGGCACTGGAATCACAGCTTTTAGGCTGTTTAATGAGCTCTTCTTGAAAGAGCTYACAGTTCTCCATCACATTTTCTTCTTCTGATTTTTTTCTCACTATCAATCTCTTCATCTGTGGGAAATTAGTCCTTCCGAAATACCAAAAATGTGTAAAAGTGTTTTGTTTTTGCCATTTGTAAATACTGAGAAGCAGTGTTTACCATTCCATGGTTGACCACTCAGCTTTACCTGAAACAGAAGGGTGTAGGCTAGATTTGGTGTGGGGTGGATGCTCAAGATTGGAAAGTTGCACTTGTAACTTTCAGAAAAAAAATTGAAAAGCACCTTTGGAATAGTCTTGAAGGATATTGCAGCTCTTTCCATACACAATGACCATGAAGAAAAGGGGAACTGTGAAATTTTGTTGTAACTGATTTGAATCCAGGAGTTCTTGTTCAGTCCATCATAGTCAAGTCAGAAATTATTTTTCTAMCATTTGAGATGGTTTGGGTAGCAGGTTGTATTTCAGCTGATGATTTATTTATAAATCTGAGGGAAAGGATTATTTATGTCTGCAAATGCAGGATAAATTGTAAAATTTTACCTAYAACCAGAGTTACAAAACTTCAGCATATATTTTATTCACAAGCTTCCTTCCTTTTACATTATTTAGCAAACATAACATYATCTCATTATATGTGGTCTTTGCCCCAAAGAGTTTGCAATATCATTCAGGCACCAAAGATTTTTTAGCAGAGGAAAGCATAATGAAGTAATTAACTTTGAAATAAACAGACATCATTGCAGATTAGAGAGGATGCACATTAATTAAGGCAACACCCAGAACCCTTCTCCTGCAAGGCACGCGYTCTGCACCAGCCATGGCTAAAGATGTCACCGAAAGGACCTCACTGAAAGCAGAGACATTTCCCTCTGGGTTATGACAGTGAAGTAATTTCATCCATGCCAAGACGGTAAATCCATCAGTAAAACTCAAAGGAGGGTGATTTCCAAAGCCATATATTGTGTTTAGCCCTCCTTGCGATGCACTCAGAGCCTTCCCCGTGGTTTGATTTTGCTGGAGCTGAAGCCATTGAGGTGCTTGGTCCCCAGGCAGAGTTACAGCACCAGGAATTATTCCACCACAGCTCAGTRCCATTTGCCATGCCTCATCATACAGATAGTCCCTGAATGCAAATGGGAAGAATAATTTCATTAAATCATTTTTGTAACTGCATAATTTTTGTAATTAAAACCTTCACTTATACCTGTTCAGGAATGARCAGAATATTATATTAATGCACTGCACTTATTAAATTTTTAAGGTTGGCTGGTAAATTTAGGGGTGATGTAAGACATAGTTAAACACCTTTGAGGAGAAAAATGGTCAAACAGCATTTTGATTAGTACAAATATATAGGAATTGTCTYCTCAAATTTAGTTTGGTGGGAACAGATGGGCTTTTTCACGTACCTGATTCTATGGCTATTTTGCTGTGCTTCAGATGTTTCTGAGGCACAGGTGTTTCTAGGCAACATTTACAGAATTCCCCTGAGGAAAAATATCAGCATAGGAAAAGCAAAACTAAAAAGCTGCCTGATCCAGCCCCTGTACTGAGTTAGCACGTTGTCTACTTCTTCAGTCATTCAAGGCCAGAGAAATATGCTTATTTATTTCTTTGGGCTCTGTGTCAAGCTTTTTGGTTATGATTTCAAAATCAGTGGRAAACCCAAATACAGCAGAGCCCAAGAGGTGTGTAAGGGAGCACTGAAATGAGGATATTCATCAGATACTGATAATCATTCAGTCATCTCCATAAGCATGGACAGGACATGGAAAACAAATACAAGAAAGTATATGCAGTACATTAAAATCCTGATTTCGTATATATTTCATCCTGCCAAAAAAA
>NW_026623781.1:424333-428336 GCF_030028575.1 Malurus melanocephalus | reverse complement strand
CATGTAAGGGAGCAGGGCTCCATACAGATTTAATCACAATGTCTGATCCCAGGTTAGCTTAAAGGAAAATGAGAGAAATCATCTCACCTTTCATAATTCATTAGAAATGTAACTTAGACACTACAATTGATTCAGATGAGTACATGACACTTTTTTCATTGCCTCTTCTCTATTTCTCTGCCAGAAAGCTCTTATATCTCAGCTTCTTACAAGATTGTTAAATTACTAGTCAGAAGAACAAACCTTTCAAAAGATTTAGAGGTTTTACCTTCTGGATTATATACCATGGTAATTTAATGCTAACAAGCTGCAGTGCTGACTAAGGCAATTTGATTCACAAGAATTTATGGGCTATTCAGAATACATCCCAAAGTATGATTACAATTAGCTGAAGAATTGTTCTGTAAGGAGGGGGATGGGTATTTCATCGTGTCCTTTAAGCCCCTTCCCATCCCAGACTTCCCATCTGTTTCTCCCTCCAGCAGCCCCCAGCTGTGTGTGGGGCAGAGCTGCAAACATCCCAGCCATTGCTGCTGGGGGCAGACAAACCCTGCAGAGGGCTGATTCTACACCTAAAACCAGCATGCACAACAGCACGAACAACTGTTTAATAATCCTGGTAGAAAGAGGCTTTTTCTCTTCCCTGTACCTTCACAAGTCTGTTTATTCTCATTGCTACCCAAGCAAAGGCAGGATTGCCACAACAGCTTTAGGCACCTGCTGGAAACAAGATCACAAGTCCTTTGTAATTCGTGGGGATTTGCCTTTGCCCCCAGTAGTTAGAGGATCGTTATTGAAATCTTTCAGCACTCTGTTTGCTCCTGTTTGCACTAGCACAGGTTATCTTGGCTGTACCTCCTCTGCTTCATCACAGGTAAGTACACATTGCAGCATTACAAACAGAAAAGTCCTTGGGAATATACAATTCTGAGAATATTCAATTTACAGCTTCACCTTATCTGCTGTGACTACAAGGTAACAAATCGTAAAGAAAAAGACACGACAACAAAAAGGAGTTCGGTGGGGTGAAATTCTGTTTTCTCWCGCTGGAGTCACTCTCAGGAGCCAGGCAGCTGGAGTAAGTGGATTTACACTCAAGTAGATTAAAGCAGATTTAGTTCCTCGACTGTCACCTATATCTGCCTCTTATTTCATCATTGTCATGATTGCTCTAYGCTGTTAAAACTATTGAGGAATGATACCTTCATTTAACACTGCCTGCAGATCTGTAATTCCAACTGTACAACAATGAGGTTTTGCCTGCTGCAGAATTGGGCTTCTACTTCGGTTCTTTTAGGAAAAAAGATGTTCACAGCTCTAAGGTTTTTTTCCTAACCATCATCCAAAGTGCTTCTAACTCATATCAACACYACTTTAACTCTGATCAAGCAGCCTCTTGAATGGCTTTGGAAGAGGGAAAAAGCAAAGTGGCTCTGTTCTTTCTAGCAGCAGAGCAAATCAGCATCCTRGGTCTTCTGCTCTGAGCCACTTTCTTTTCAGCCTCTGCAGCATCTTTATCACCTCTGGCTGTTACATTGCATATCCACCTGTGATAACCACTCTGGAGTCATTTTAGGCTCTTAATTCTTGGTGTTCAGGTGCAATTGTTGTTAATAATTCTAAAATAGAAGAGTTCCTGCAGTCTGAGAAGCTCAGCTGCTTCATGCCYTGAGCCTGAGTCTCTCCTGGCTGAATTCTGTCGGTGTTTAGACCAGCCCTGCCAGCTCCCTGCTGAAGGGTTTGCTGCCAGCTTTGTCCATCAGAGACTGCAATAATTAATTTCCTATTACCTTCTTGCAATGATGGATTAACCTTTTTAGGGATCTGAGGGACAACTCCAGCTGTGAAAAGCCCAACCACAGTGGGCACTGACATTGCAGGCACCAAGGAAGTCTGAGAATCTGCTGCCTGCTCAGAGTGAGCATTTCCACGTAAAGTGCTTCAMACCATGCTCAGCTGCCTAGAATTACAGATTGGAAAGTTAAGGGCTGTGCATTGACAACAGTAAAATAAAAGTTTTTATGCACAGCAGAAGAAATACTTGGCCTCTCTACAGTATTTGTGGGAGAAATATTCTTCAATCCCATTCTAACTRCAAAAGGAGGAAATCTGTTAAAACCAGATCACATTATAGTGTTTATGCTTATGTCTTGCATAAATTTCTTGCTCTCTATAAAGTTTGACTCTGATGAGAAGGAAAGCTGTGTTAGGAATGACTATGTGCTTATTTTCATAGAAATGATCCACCAGTTTTTGAAGAAAACAACAGAGAAACATGCTTGAAAGATACCAGCTCTGACATCATGTTGCCACACTCATTTTCTTCTATAAATACCAAAGTCTTGAGATAAATCTCAAAGTTCTTTAATCTCTTAGAAAAAGCAAACAAACTCAATTGTGAAATGGTAAGTTTGATACTGAAAATTCAAAAGCTATGGAACAACGTCTTTTTGTGGCCATATTTTGGGTTTATGTGTTGTTTGGTGTKCAGCCACTGAAGAATCTGAACTGTGACAGCAAAATGGATACATCAGCCTCCACAAAGCAGTCAGACATGCATTCATTCTGAGGGAAAAACAAGCAAGCTGCTGATTCTCTTTAYTCTCCACTGGCTAAAACACATAATAGCAAAAAACCCCAACCCAAGCCCCTAAACTGAACAAAACACGGATGTAGTTCTATGTTTGATTTAAATAAGCGTTTGTTTGAAACCTTACAAGGCTTCATATCCAGCAGCACTAAAAAGCCTGAAGCAGGAAACACATAAAAAAGCAATCATAACTCACATCCAGGTACAAAAGGATGCTTCTCTCCATGTGCAGTTCACTAAACCTTATTCAAATAACTTCTGAGAACACTGCCCCGCATTCTGCTGCGAATCCCAGAACAAAGAGTAAAAAGGTAACTTCATACRCATCTCAACACTCTCATCTAGTTGGGCTTGAAGAGAATTAAGTGATTTCTAGGTATCTTGAACAGGATATCCAAAATTGAGATCCAGAGAGGGTCATTAAGCATTGTGAAGCATTTTAACATTTTCATTCTTCATCTTTAGGATTTTGCTTCAGTGAATAGTGAAGAACTCACACTCCCTGGTGCTGAGATCTTGGTGTTCTAGATAACGCTCTGCAGATTTGCTGGACAGGGAGATAAGTGTGCAGATTCTTGTGGGGTGTATCACTGCTCCCACTGCTGTGAGGATACTCATTGCATTCATAAATGGTTTTCTGTGTTGGAGGAATTCACATTATCTCAGTACTCACACCATTTATTTACTTTCAACATTTGTATGGATGAATTATGTGGCACAAAACAAATCTTTTCTATTTAAATAGAGCAAACAGGGGATGCCATAGAGGTATGATGAAGTGAATTTCTTTTCATAACAAGAACGTTGTTTGCTGCAACCATTACAATAGAAAGATAACTGGATGAGCTTGCACATTATTAATTCCTTTTCATTGTGGAAAAACCTAGWGATAACGTGTTTTACTTTGCCTTTATAAAATGTGCTCCAGTTTCCTTTAGTTGAATCCCTAAACATCAGGGGAACTCAGCTCAGCTGAACTGGTCATGCTGAGTCACAACAATTCAAAAGTTAAGSAGTCAGAAATCTAATTATCCCCCAACCCTCACCACAGATCAAGTCTCTCTGGGCAAAGGTTGGCGAGTATGACTAAATGACAGTGGAAATCTTACCCATTCAGCTCCTTCCAGCTGGTTATTGCACTAGGGATCAAGTGACAGGCCCAAACTCCGGTTTTCACAGTGCCTCCTGTGATTTCAAAGTAGCTAGAWGTAGTCTGGACATACATACCTGTATCCTTTTTAAATTGCACTGTGCAAAATTTGTCTGCTTTATCCAGAAAAACTGCAGCCAAGAGGGATCATGTACTTCATGCCATCAATTTGATGTGGCTGCCCCTTCAAGGGAGGTGTAGCTAACAGGCGAGGCAGATTACACCAGCAGAGCAGCTCCCTGCTAACCAAACCATTCCAAGTG
>NW_026623781.1:310149-423789 GCF_030028575.1 Malurus melanocephalus | reverse complement strand
ACCCAGTACTCCCAACACTTTCCTGGTGCTCTGGACACTTCTATGAACAAAACCCTAAGGAAAAGGATCCCTGACCTTGAGAAACTTCAGACCCTGTGGTTGACATGTCTGGAAGATGTGGAATAAGAAGCAGGTTTGGGTAGAGTGATGGGATAGAATGAAGCAAAGCACCCTCTGAACCTACTCAAGGAGACACACTTGAGATTACCAAGTCACACACCAGGATTAACTGCTCGGGTGTCCCAGGACAAGGAAGGCTAGAGGATAGATTTGGAGACTGATAAATCCACATTGGGAGACCATCTAATCATCCTGTCATGGTCTGCTGAAGGTCTGAGAAGGTGTTAAGATCCTTGAGAGAAAAGCAACTAAACAACATTTCCGATCGGAAGTAGGTGGCTGAAAACTAATTAAAAAAATGCCCCACCTCAAAAMCAAAAATAAATTATTTTTCATAATTTCATCAGTTTCCTAATATATCTGTGAAGTCTTGCATAGCACATAGATCACCATGTCTCACTAATAAAGGTCACTGACCGTTAATTAAACCTTCTCTGTGCATCCATCTTCCGAGGGATGTGTCCTCAGCTCGCCATCTGGAAGKTTAATAACGCACAGATTTGCAGGCCGTGCTGCAGCACTGGGATCCAAAGATGGATTTCAGCCACCATTGACTGCAGCAGCTGTTCAGAGCTGCATTTTGGGTGGTTTGCAGAGGAAGGGCCCTTCTCAAAGTTTGGGTTGAGTGTCAAGGCTCTCACAGGTTCCCATTCTAGTGCTGGAGATGCCAATGTTGGTTACTCGAGTGCAGGGCCTGTAAATAATCAGAAAGAATCAGGTGAAAAGAAAATAAGGGATTCTCTGTGGCCATCTGAGTGGAGAGGGCAACTGAGTCACCACCTGGGGCTGCTTTGACAAGCAAACTGCTTTAGCCAGCTTTGGTGCCACCTTCCCTTAYGTGACATTCAGCTCAGGGCCAGAATTCGGGTGAGAGTAATAACACAGAAAGGTTACATCTTCTCCTTTAGCACCAGAGGGAGAAAGACTTGCACAACCATCCTGAGCAGTGGATTTTCATAGCTTCTCTGTGACTCTTTGGAATGTTTTGGGGRGAATTGCTGGTGATAACAGTCACAGCTATGGCACTGGAAATACAAAAACCCTGGGATGGCATTCCTAAGTATGTTTAACCCAAACTCCTTCGATGGTCTCAGCTCTCTCTTTTCCAAAGAACATCCCACTCTATTCTATCTTTTGGCATGGAATAACTGGTGTTTGCTTGTGCCTGGCATTTGTAAAGGTCTCCAAAGCAACAAATCCTGACCTTCAATATTGGTGGCTTTGTCTTCCTCTTACAGTCTCAACCAATGTCACCATCCTCCACATCCAAGCCTTGTCTGAGAGSTGCAGGGGAGCACGGTGCCATTTAACCCAGGAATGCTGCTCACTCTTGGAAAATGGTGCTGTACACTTCACCCCAYAACCCATGTAGGGTCTCACTCCTTTACCACACACAGATCATCAGCCACTGAAGGGCAAAGACACTTGATCAAGCTGAGCTGTCCCCTGCGCACCGAGTCTTGTTTCCTGGTAACATGTTACAACCCATATAATAGAAAAACAGCATCCAGAACTGTAGGCAGCATTACCCAGAGAGGAAAAATTTGCTGCTAGAGAAAAGGCTGCTATTTGGTACATTATTCTGGCACTGCTTAGCATTTTGTTCTATTTTTGCTTGGGAAGACAGCTCGTGATGAAGAATGCCTCACCTTATCAGCGATGGACAGCAGCTGCTGCACAGGGACAGGAGGTCTTTAGGTGATCAGCTGCACTGGGAATAATTTGAAGAGATGAGAGTTAATTAGTCCAGGATAAACCAAGAAGGGATCTGATTAGCCAGAGTACTAAAAGCCAATTACTTCCAGAACACAGCTAAATGGCTTTACAAAGCTAAAAAAAGACGGCATCTGATAGCTTTTCTAACACATGAGCTCTGATCACTAAAAAAACGACCTCTTCTCGCCCTCCCCCAGAAAATTTAGTTCTGTGTGAGGGTAGACTTGGAACAGAGTTGGCTTTTTTTTTTTTTAATAAGTAATTTCTAGAAGGGTTTGTAAGGTACCCAGCTACTCATGAGCAGTCTTTAATTACAGAAAAACTCATCACCACAAAACAKGATTTTTGTGGAGAACCACTGTTAAGAGCAAATTGATCTCACTTGCAAAGTCAAGTTGTCCCTTCTTCAAGTGGAGTTGGCACTCAGGCAACTTGGCCACCCTGGGGACTGGATCAGATCAGCCTCCTCACAGCTGGTCCCCTCTTCTCTGGCAAGAAGCAAATGTCCTGTATGTGACTAATGACCTGATGATTTTCTCCCCATGGGTTGCACATTATGATATCCACTAACTCTGYTTGTGGCCTTAATCCACAGCTGAAACATTAAGAAATGCATTTCTGGACGTTCAAACCTATTCAGCAGCTTGTACAACATGTACATAAAAACAAAAGGATGCTCAAGGAGGGCAAAGCTAAAAATGTGAGCAAGAAGAGGACMATCTGTGGGCTGGTGTGTGGCTGCTAACGCTTCATTCCAGCTGGACTGCCAGCTCCTTCCTTGTAAGCATGCTGTCAACGTGAACTGACAGGAATCCCCGGGACTGGAGCCTCGGAATGCATTCGTGAACTGACAGGAATCCCCGGGACTGGAGCCTCGGAATGCATTCGTGAATTGACAGGAATCCCCGGGACCGGAGCCTCCGAATGTATTCGTGAATTGACAGGAATCCCCGGGATTGGAGCCTCCGAATGTATTCCCTTTCGCAGCGCTAATTGCTCACAACAGGACAGATACAGGACCAGAGGATATTCCACTAATTGCAGATCAAATTGCACCCAAGGCAGAAAGCACCGCACAAGAGGCAGTGTGCAGTTTCAGATAGGGCGGAATGGGATCCCGTGAAAGCCTGAGCTCAGCCACTGAGGTTCTGCTGAAATTCCCCTATAAACACCCGTGAGCCGGTGCTCCGCGCCAATGGGAATGGCATCCCGAGCACGGATGAACTGCGCCTTGGATAATTCATGAGAGCAGCCACACGGGGTCATASCAAAGGTTCATTTAGCTCAGCATCCTGGCGCTGAGGCTGAGCGCTGGAAGGTGTGGAGGAAAAAAGAGTGAGAAACAGGATAAGCACGGCGTGCTCCTTCCCCTGGTGTACTGTCTGCTGACAGGCACCAGTTCAGGGACTTCTGCAGGCTGTTCCTGCTTCCCAGAGCCCAATGGCCCATGAGAGACCTTCCTTACTCATTCTAACTGCTTCTTCTGCCCATTCTTGCTTATATCTAAAACATCCTGTGGCAAGGAGGTGTGCAGTTTAATCATATATTGTGTGCAGATGTTCTTCATTTCATTTGTTGTGGTTCATAATTTCATGTGTTTCCCACTAATTCCTGTGTTATAAGAAAGAGTGAACTATCTTTTCTTACTCATTTTTGCAATTTGCTCTTCCCCCCATAGAATGCTTTGTACTATTTGGAGAAAATTAAACCTTCAGCTGTCTCATCTCAACTATTAAACTGATAAGAGATCRCACCTATTTGTCAACTTCTAGCTGTGAATAGTGGACCTGTTCTGAATTCCAGGTGCTAGAAATGGTCTCTCTTTAGTGTTCAGGCTTTGAATACAAATTACAGCATGAACCTGCCTCCAGCATTATTATCCACTGGACGACTGGGATTTAAAAACTCTTTGTATCTTGCCTGGTTACTATGGCCATTCTCAAAGTCTGCTGTGTCTGTGCTTTGTACCAGACCTGTAAGCATGAGGCWGCTTAAAAGGTGCAGCATTTCAGTGAAAATCTCTCCGTGTTCAGACACAGAGGTTTCAGTAGGCCCCCACATGGGAAGACCAAAAGGAACCTGAAAACTTTGGATCTAAAAGAAAAACAATCCTGTTCCTCCTTTTCCCTCATCTTCACACATAATATTGTGCAAAATGCTCCTGTGAAGGTCTCCCTCTGCAGCTGCTCCACCCGTCACTGGCTCCTGCTCCTTATTCCAAGTCTCACGTGTATCCTGCCTCGCTCCATGCCGTGTACCTGTCTCCTCATGCTGTACCAGATGCCTCTTCCTGATTGCTTGCCATGGGCAACAGTCATTTTTCCTTTCTCAAGGGAAAGCTGCACTCATACATCAATTCCCCACCTTCCTGCCAGTGTCTGTCTCCCTCACTTCTTGTTTTCAAAGCCCCTCACATGAAATGCACAATGGGTTAGAAATGACAGGAAATCAGAGCATCTGCATTTTGTATTCCTCCAGCAYTGGGTCGAGCGGTTGCACAAAAACACAAACCTCAAAACTCCCTGGCTCTCATCACCCTCGAATCTCTGCTGCTGTTAAAGATTTTATTCCCTGTTGGCCTCTCTGAATTGGAGTCACAAAGGCAGGAAAATGTGATATTTACAGTGCTCCWCTTCCCATTGCCAGTGTCTGGGAATATTAACGAGTCGGTGCACCCTGACCATGGTTCATTTCAGGAGTGGAGCATTACCATTCTCATCGAGGGAAAGAACCTAGCACAGTTCACAAAAGCTCAGGTGCTTTAAGCTCCTTTCTAAAATTACATTTCTGCAGACAGCAAACCATTTAGTTGAGTCATTCCTTGCAAAAGGAATTAAATCTTTCAGTTGCAGTTCTGTGTGATCAACGGGGGGTGCCTCATTTGAGGGGACATGGAAACCATCCCAGGTGGAAGTGTATGGGCACTGACTCCCTCTGGCAGCAGCAGCACCATCCCCAGTTCTGCAGATGTGTTGGCTCAGGAGAAAAGTGGACCCATCCTGCCTCCTTTCCCAAAATTCACCTGGTGAGCAGTGAAAGCCCCAACATTTTCAGATGGGATTGTCAGAGCCCTTTGCTTGGAGCAATCCTGCAAGGACCAGGCAGTTCATCCCTTTCTCAAGGAATGTCATGGATGGCAGGAACACAAGGGGGGAATCAGGACACAGCCCAGRGGAARGATCACCTCCCTCCATCCGCYGGGCTTCGCTTCCCTTCGCCTTGAGCTCCACKGCTGGTCCTGGCCTCAATCAACCTTGGTGCCACTTGGGCCACCAGCCTTTGGGCTCAGCCCCTCAGAAAGTTTTCAGCCTACCTCCCACTCTGCCCAGGCTGCCCACACTTCTTCAGCTTCTCCATGAGGCTCTTCTGTCCTCCTGAAGTGGACAGTGGCCACTGCATTCCCTTCATGTCCCAACCCAGTCATTTCACCATCAGGTTGGGCAAGAAGGATTTCCCTTGCTGAATTCATGCTGACTCTTAGTTCCAACCACTTCCATGCCTCTGCATCTCCAAGATGTGCTGTGGGATTCCCAGCACTGCCACAAACAGGATTCCCTTTTCTTACCAAATACAACAGTAAGTTCAGGGTGCCTGGTGAGCTTGGCCTTAATTTTCYGTGTTTGTTTTTTTCTTCCCAAGCCTCTGCATGAATGTGACAGTGAACACTYCAGCAGACATTTAACAAGATGTGTGGGCTCTGTCCTCATTAGTCTAAACAAGAGAGGTGAAGCAGCAGATGCATGCAGAGCAGGCATTGCTGAACGACGTGAAGTTAATTTGAGTTTGGATGAGGGGAGCCTTTGACTGGCAGACAGCCCTGCATAGGAAAGGCACTGTGAACCAGCACGAGCAGCCCTCCTGTTGAGCCATGGGGGACAAAAAGAGCCCCCTTGCTTTCTAAACTCCTCATTGCACTGCCTGCTGCCCCACGGTCCTGCACTGGAACACGGTCCTGAAATACCCCAAAAAGCCAAGGGCAACTGGARCAGAAACTTTAGACTGACTCATCATCAAAGCTGTTTTGAAATCTGAATTCACCTTGTGTTGGAGAGCTTGTTTTCTTGAGCTGTGTTCACAGCACCCWCTGTGATATTGTGTTTCCAGGGCATTTTTTCCTTGCAGGCTTGCTGTACCATCACCTACATTTTACTGAAAGGGAACAGAGATACAGGGGGAGATTTGCTCAAGGTCAGAGTGGGCTGGTGTGACAGAAACGGAAAAAGCACAGAAGCAGTGTGGAAAAGATGGGTCTGATCTATACAGGAGGGACTTGAATGACAGTGATTTATACAAGTATTTATACCAAGCCTGAAATGAAAACACGGTGTCAAGATTATTTACATTATCTCTTCTTTTTATTCTTAATAAAGGCAATGATGTGGCTTGAAAATAGAATTACTCTGACCTTAAACATTGACTTGGTATTTTCCTTAGGGATTTTTAACTTCTCATTATTTATTATTCCTTACACTTCCTCATCTCATCTTTCCCCTTCTCAAATTAACTGCCATTTATTTATGACACTACCCACGTCTGAGCTGCCAGGATGTCTCCTGCGAGCAATCCTCCCAAAATATTTCCCATTGAGGCTTTGGAGCAGACCTCTTCCTTAGTCTAGCCACAAATGCCTCCCTCTATTGCAAGGAGATCCAAGTATGGTCACTATTTTTGAGAAAGTCCATGAACCCTAAGGGGTCACATGAAGCATTTTGCAGAAAACCACGAAAAAAGCCTGTTCTTCAGCTCGGGGGTAGGTTGAAGTCACAAGGTGACACACCACGGTTCCCTCCAGCTGAACAGGACTTCCCCTGGGGCCAGCCAGGTGTAACAATCTGATACACAGTGGGGAAAGAAAGGCCATTTTAATGAAAAGAAYCAGAGACACGGACATGGACTGTAAGGTGCTGGGAGTCCCCCTGAGAGGCACCGCGTGGTGCCACCGGTGACAGTCCGGAGCCAGCGGTGACRCACATCTTGCCCTCAGACTCTCCATAAGATCACAGGGATTTGAACACAGGCTCCAGATTCAAGAGTAAAACTGTCTCTGCTTCCTTGGGTAGACCTGTCTCAGGTGAGCATGACATGACAAGGAAAAAAACAACTATAAAAGCACATGAAAGTGATGTGGCCCAGGGGGGAGAATAATGAGGAAGACCCTCTGTGATGCTGAAGACTGTGCCCCTGTGGAGCGGATGAGTGAAAACATTCATTTTAAATTAATCCCCTGGCAAATGTATGGCTCTTGTTCAGTCCTACTGCACAGGACATAAAGCATCTGCCTGGCCTGTGGTTCCTCAGCACACTCTCCAGAGGAGCCATTTGTCAAGTGTCCCTAAAATACATCAGCAGCTGAGGGTCATGGCACCTCTCTCTTTCAGTTCCAYCCTGATGCAGGAAGACAGCGGGATCATGTGAGCTGGAACACGAGCTGGTGCAGCTCCCAGCATCATTCTGGTTCCCAGTTTGGGCTGTCCAGGACTCCCATTACTCAAAAATCAGTAAGATGGAAGTGTTGAGAGTTTGTTGATGTGCATAATTTTGGCTTTGGTTATACTGCTGTCWCAGGCAGAATGGGAGCTTCAGCTAAAGCTTATTAGAGAAGYCCTCCCGTTGAGTCATGGGGCACAAAAAGAACCCCCTTGCTTTCTAAACTCCTTCTCAGAGAGGAGTCCAGGTACTGCTGGATCCAATCTTAGCCCCAGACTTTGCCAATGATTTATGGGTAAAGGATTAATATCATTGTAATTGAACTTTTATGCAACTTCGTCCCACAGGATAAAGGATGGCAACCCAAATATATTTATATAAAAATAAGTAATTATAATGACTGGGCTAAAAGATCTTAATCAGAATTATTTATTACACAGCATAGGAAGCTWTAACTATTAGTACTGTACACAATTTTGAAGGATCATTGTAGCAATTATGTTGCAGAAAGCAAAACTGATTATTAAGCAGAGATTGATGTTACTCTCTCATACCAAAGACAGCAGAAAAATCTCTTTTAGTCAGCCTCAAGGAGTAACCTTGAGGAGTGACCCCACCCACGGGAGGAATCTCCAAACACTCTCCAAGAAGGAGGATATGAGAATGTGTGAGCACTGGCACAGGTTGTCCAGTGAAGCTGTGGATGCCCCAAATCTGGAAGTGTTCAAGGCCGGGCTGGATGGGGCTTTGAGCAACCTGGTTTAGTGGAAGGTGTCCCTGCACCTGGCAGAGGGGTTGGAACTCGATGATCTTCAGGGTCCCTTCCAACCCAAACCACTCTATGATTCCGTGAAGACCCTGCTGTTAAAAAGTGGGACTGGGTTTTTATAAACAAAGTGATTTTCTGTCCGTCATTTGTCGCAGGGCCAGCTGTGTCAGCTCAGCATCTTTAGATAAGTTATCAGCAGTGTCACTTGCTTGTCCCTTTATATCAGGCAGTTTATCAGATCTGCCACATCTTCACCTTGCTATTGGGATGTTTATCTTTGGGAATGATGAGTCAGGCTGTTTTCAGCATCATTCAGCACCGAAAGCAGAGTGCCAGCACCTTTCTCCTTTCACTGCTGATGGCTTTGCAAACAGGGAATTGTCCGAGTTGTTTCCCTCCACTCCAGGCAGAGCATYCTGCTACAACTGCCTTTCTGAGCCCTCACTGAAAACTATTCACTTGGATTAGAGCCTCGAGTCTATAATTCACTCCTGCTCCTATCAACCTTGAATTCAGATCAAACTTTTTGAAAATGTGTGATAGCATTTGCCAATGAAGTCATTAGGCTCAGTTATCTTTAATAGATGCAACTTTTACTGGAAAAACTATAAACAGCTGTTGAGAGAGATCTCTGACACTACAAGTGATAAAATATTGCTAATTGGGCAATGTTTCATTTTCCTAGGGTGAAAATATGACTGTTGGGAGGATGCTAATCGGTCTGATTCCTGCAGCTCCTTCTGAACTACTGCCTCTTGAGCTTTGCTACTCTCTCCAGAAAAAAACATCTGCAAAAGAGGGGAACATTAGTTAACCTTGTGCTTCTCTTAGAGCTCATCAGAAAGCGTGATTAATGGTCTGAGGGAGAAAATCCTTTTTGCATGAACCAAAGAGCAACCTGAAGGATTGCTGTAATGTAGTGTCTCATACAGTTTGTGATAGCAGCCATTTGCCCCCATTTGTTCCAAAACTGAAATTTGTGTCCAGTTTGTAGCATGCCAGCCCGGGTGGGGAATAATTTGCTGGCCTAAGAGAATATTTGAATATTCTTGCTTCTTCTTTATTGTTTAAAAGGCAAAACCATGAGAGGTTTGTGCTTGAAGATTATATTAAAATCATGTCAATATTTTGATTTCAAACACCGTTCCTGTAAATTAAAATTTTGCAGAAAAAGAAATTGCATCAATTTATTGCATCAATTCCCRTTCTGCTTTAGGTCTCCTCTGAGACTGAAAATGCAGTAAACCMAATGTGTTTCAACACAGAGGCACTTTCTGACAAAAAGAGCATTTTGAATAATCATTTCTCAAGTAGCTGTTCCAGAGGCACGCTGAGAGATTTCCAAGATCTCCCTCTGCCCACTCTGGTACTTCACTGAAACTCTCCTCTCTCCAGCTTGTCAGTGCCATTTGTACAACGGGAATCTTAAAATGAAGGGGCTGCTTTATCATCCAACAGACTCTGGGCTTATCCAAAGCGCCGAGTGAGTTGCTTTGGAGAATGACTGCATCCAGGAGAGCTGAGTACAAACTCCAGGTTTGCATTTGGGTTGAGCCTTCAGATAATCTGGAATAGCTGTGGGATGGCATCAGGCAGTGCTCAGTGGAAAGGAAAAAAATCCCTGGCTTGCCCTGCACAATGAGCTTTGTCCATCAGGACTTCAGGAGGGACACAGAGAGACACTCAGCATCAGCTGCTGCTCAAGCACACACAGGTTGAGCTGCAAAATTAATATATTCAGTCTTGATAAAGTAATCCATGATAAGACAGGAGACAATCAGAGCTGGTTTTATTAGGATGTGRTATAATTAATTTAAAATCACTTATTTGTGAAATTGTGATGATCAGTGTTGTGTTTTCTCTCCAGATGACAGGGTTATTAGTTAGCCTCAGGCTGCCTGAGGGTGTGAARCAGGCAGGAGCTGTAGTTACATAGCAGGCATGTACATGCCACAAATACTACATTAATTCCCCTTCCCTTTTTTCTCCCTGTCATACCCTCTGGCCATATCTCCTTGGTCTTTTACTTGTTTGACCTCTGGTATATATTAAAAAAACACTGACAATCAAAGGTCAATACAGTCAYTTACTACTGCTTTTGAACAATATTAATCAGAATTTAATTTCAGCTGTTACAACACAGTATGAAATAGAAGCACTCTCTTCAAACACCTCCTGAATTTTCTCTCCTGCCCTCCTAGATTTCACTAAAATTGCCCAACTGAGCTTCATCTTGCAGTGCTCAGGTCACATTCACAAAACATTTAACAAACAAGAGAAAAAATATTCTGTGAGAGGACACAGAGAGTCAGTCCTTGATTTCTCTCCCCCATGCCAGGGGTCAGCCAAGGCCTGTGGCTATGTGGAGGTTTCCATCAAAGCAGTTGATGTGAGTTGGGATTGGGCTCATGCTTGGGATCCATTCTGTTCTGAGAGTTTGGTTCTGCTCTCACCTCTGTGATGCAGCTCCAGCGCTGGTGGAAGTCACTGKCAGCACAGCTGGATTGAATACAAAGTTAGGGGCATCCCTTCCTAGCTGGAAATAAAGGGTACAGCCACCTGGACAGCCAGGGGCAATGTTTTATTCTAATTGACTTTCCAGACATCGCTGAGCCCTCTGTCACATTGCAATGTTTTTCCTAAAGAGAAAAAGATATGTATTTCTATAAAATCCAGATTTGGTTAACATAAGGCTTGTGTTACATTTTAAATGGTGCCTACTGATTTTAGCATATTTCAATGGAGTTCTTTTTAAACCAAACTCACAACATTCTTTACACCTGCTCAGATATTAGTTCTAGTTTAAAGTTKGGTGGCAACAAAATCAATACCTAGGAGCTTTTGCAATCTGTCCATGTTTCTTCAGAGACAGGATGTGTTACTTGCAAGATAGAACTGGACATCATAATAAAAAAAGTGTTAAGTAGAATTTCAACAATCAAAGTGAGATAATTTCAGCAAGGATAGATCAGACTCTGTCACTYAAGTCTCTGGGAGAGGAGATGCCTGCAACACCTCTCCATCATTTATACATATTTGGCTCATTCTGTCCAGGTTTCTTARCCAAATTTCTCAGCAGAGGACCTTTAAAATGGGGTGGACATCCCCATGATAGTCTTTCCCCTTGATTCTCCTCTGACAGAACTTTCTCAGCTCAGGCAGCCCACATCTCTCCAGCAGCACCATGCCCCTGCCAGAGGAGAGCACATCCCAGCAGAGCCCGAGGGGAGCTGGAGMTTTCCTCTGCTTGTGAGCAACTGAGCTGGAAAGAAAACTTCCAGAAAAGCTCTGCTTAACAATATCCARGCCCTGCCAAAAGGAGCTGGCACAYTATCATTTCACTCATCCTGCCATGCACAAATACTCACTGGTTCTCTGCAGTTAAACATTTTGAGCCTTGAAATGGCTTTTGAGAACAAGTGATACTGACTCCTCCATCTGAGCAGGGATTGGTGACATCCCCTYGACTCTTCCCTGTGTATTGAGTCATGTCCTCACAGCCCAAATCTCATGTCCAAAAGTMAGATGAATCATGTTTATTATTTTTAGAGCTAGCCGCTGGCCCTGGCATATGTGAGTATATTCAGTAAGCTGYTTTGAAGATTAGAGCACCCTCCTAATCTGAACTGGAAAGAATGAACTGTTTTATTAGCTGATCTGACCTTTGCTTGTGTTAGAGTCAAGCTTGTGACTTCAGTGATAACTCATTTTTATTGCCTTTTATTCCTGTTACTCCTATAAACCCTGAAAAGTGTGGTCCAGATTTTATTTCCCTTCTTTATCACCAGGGAAATCATATACTGAGTTCCCAAACATTTATATGCTGCAAATTCACTTCAAGCAAAGGTGCCACTGASGGTCCAGGCTGGAAAAAGTACATTTTGTTTGGTAGAACCTGTGTTCAGCACAATGCCCTGGGACATCTGCCAGGCTGATGGGTGGCACAGAGGAAGTGAAGAACTCTTTCCCT
Source organism: Malurus melanocephalus (assembly GCF_030028575.1). Lineage (NCBI taxonomy): Eukaryota > Metazoa > Chordata > Aves > Passeriformes > Maluridae > Malurus > Malurus melanocephalus. The sequence continues at coordinate 411,787 of NW_026623781.1, read as the reverse complement.
CAGGAACTGACCATATAATTTTATATGGATATTGTGGGTGACAGAAGACACAGGGCTCTGCCAGCCTGCATGCAGAAGAACTTTTCCTTTTTGAAAAAGAGGACTCTACTTAAACTCAACAGCAAGATGCATGGTGCTGCAATTCCAGCAGAGCAGACTGTCACACATCAGAGAGATCCCAAAGATGGGTCTGGAGGCTCAGGCAGACCTTGCTGCCATTTCATACTGGTTTTAATCAGGCTGTGCTGAAAGGCAATTTTTGGATTTCACTGTTTGTGCAGTGCTCATGGATGCAGCACCTGGTACATGTCTCATCCAATTTGAAAGCAGATCTGTCTCACAGATCTTGGTTGCTGGAATGGATGATGGGGAGAATCTCGGGCCAAAGCCATGTGTTGCTGGGAGTGTGTAGAAAGGGCTGGATGAAAAGGAGGCATTACAGCTTATATATTATCGTCACCATAGAAAGAAACATGTTTGCAGACAGATGTATTTTTCCCTTTGGGCACCCAGATGCTTCTCCTCTGGGGACTGATTCCAGTCGAGATAGCATTTTAAATTCTAGTGTTTTTTTATTCAATCCCACAAGTAATTTTCTAGGGTTGTTTGAAAACAGGAGTTAGGAAGGGATGCTTTCAGGTGATCTGCCGTCTACAATCACCATTATCAACAAATCTGAAAATCAGAGACATGGGCTGTACCCATTCTGCTCTTCCTCAGGGAGCCCTATGGACCCAGGGAGGGTTTTCCTCTATTGGCAGAGATCAGGATAATATGAAATCATTTTAATACATGTCTTAGTGCCCTCAAACCCATACATCATAAGTTATTTTTATAGAAAAAAACCAATTATTCTTCTCTAGGTTGTCTTCTGCTTTAAACTAATTGTTTCTTATCAAAAAAATTTCAGACAATTCAGTAATTGGCCAGAACTGCGCTTTGTAAATACCTTTCAATTTCCATTGCCTTGTAAAATCTATAAATAAAGAATAAACATATGACTTATCACTCTGTTGAAAATATTTAGGATGCAGTAAAAGCAGAAGAAGAAGGAGGAAAAGTGAAATATTTCTGAGAGGGCACAAGTTGCTTCTGCTCCGTGGTGTGTCAGCTCCTCTCCACTCAGCAAAGCAGAAGCTGACAGGAGGCTCCTGGCAACCCAGAGGGGTGACATTCAAAGTGCTGGTGGCACCTGCACCACAGATGGGGACAAGTCTATTTAAGGTCGGGTGAAGCAAGCACTGGTCTCCTGGAAGGGATCTCTGGTCAATCCAGTGGACCATGCTGGCTCAAAGTGTCCAAGATTGAGTGYTTCAGAGTAGCCACACAAATGGAGGGTTATTTGAACCTTCACAGCAGGTTTGCTCTCAATCTCTAATATTAGGGGTCAGCTCAAAGCCTGAAATCATGGAGTTTCATAGTTTTTCAAAAGGTGATTTAGCAATAAAGCTTAAAACAAGCCYACTGGTTACCCTTTTGTCCCTACAAATGTCTGATCCCTCCTCTCATCTTGCCATATACTGTAGATCAACAACATCCAGTTACAAGTTTTGCATTTTAGTTAGTATTTTGTAAAGTCTATTTTCTTTGATCAGGTTTAAGTGTGTTACTTCAATATTACATTGAATATCTCCTTCTCCTGGACTAGAGCAGATGTTTTCTTGGGAGAGTTTGGGAGAGCTCCTGGCAATCCCATTGGCTAAGTTAGGCTTTACAAAATTTGAAAACAAAGGAGGAAAAGAGATACAAAATCTACCAAACATTACTATTCARTTTTTGGTTGCTTTCAGGCAAATATGAGGATAACGCCAAGAGGATCCAGACTCCAGCTACTTGCCAGGAGTGTTGGAAACCCAGAGGCACTAATGCTGTGGAATACACCTGGTTCCATTGAAAGATGTGGAATACAATCGAGGTGTTTAACTTCACTGAGAGGGGAAGTGCACCACTGTCTGGCAGATGTGTTTGGCAGCACTGGGATGCTTGTTCCCTGGCAACCAGACTCCTCACACCRGGATTTTGGATTACCTGGCTTTTTATTGTTGATTGTAATGATTCTTGAATTGTTTTATTGCGAGCCAGCCTACAGCACTGCCTATTCGAGGTACAGCAGTGGGAGAAATGGGGGTGCCTGGAGGTGCAGGTTCCTCATGTCTGTCAGCATTTGGGGGAGCTGCCATTTGTTTTAGGAGCATGCCATCTGCTGATAAGGAATTAGTTATTCCCCAAATTAGATGATGCTGAAGAACACATAGCCCAGTACCTGAGTATCGACAGACCAATAAAACTCTGGATGTGCACTGCCAGTGGCTTCCTCTGGCTCTTATTTACAGGAGATCTTAACAACACCCTTCCATCTCGCAGTAAATGTCTCCACAGTGGTCCCATGGCTTCAATGGCCCTGTGAGTGAGGGTATCCATCTGATCCTGGGAGATGTAGCTGCACCAGCTGAAGGCTCTGCCAAGCATTCCCTGGGCAGTCTGTGCGGGCTAGCTCAAAATTAGGCTGGGGACTGTGCTGATACAACGACAGCCAGAATAATCTGAGCAATAGATAAAGACCCTGTTACAATCCAAGAGTGGCTCCCCAGTGTAATTAGGAAGTGCACTGTTATGCAATTAAGAAAATTAATTAGATGTAGATGTAGGGAGTGCAGGTTGAAGGCATGCTGCAGCAGAGTCTTGTCTGGCTCTGTGGTACTTTTGAGATCTGCTGGTGGTATAATTGGTTTTACAGTGTCTCTGAATGAGCTCTATTCCCAGATCTCTCTATTGACCACYCCCGTGCCATGGAGCATAATTTACTGCATACAACAGAAAACTTCAGCCTATCAAAACCAATATCAAAATATGCTGACCACTTTTTGCTCAGTGCAGTGAACCTCTTTAGTCCAGGCAGCATGACTCCTCTCCCAGCAGAGTTCTGATTCAGCTGTCTCCATCYCTCTCGGAAATTATCATGTACTTAGGGATGGAAACACCAAGTATCCTCACGCCAGCTATCACTATGCTGCCAGCTCCTTTTAAATGGAATGAAGGAGACCTGGCCAACAATATTTTACTTACCTTTTTCTCCTAGGAATCCCAAACCAGGAGTGTTCATTCAGATGAAAACAAGGTTGAAACAAAATTAAAAACCATTCTCCGGGTATGTAAGGAAAYCTTGTCTGTTTTGTTGTAGGAATCCAGAGAAGCAATGTCATGGTTTGGCAAGCACCGTGATTATTCAAGACATGCTCATGTATATGTTGTTCACAAAATGTACCTTGTGTTAAAAGAAATGTACATCCCTAGTGACAGCAGGACATCACCATTCCATAGCTCCATTCTGTCGCAGACTGTGCATAGGACATCAGGCACTGAAGGGAGATATCCTTTAAACAGAACAATATTTGCATTCTATGTAGGGAGAGGGCTCAAGGATTCTTATGAGAACAGGCAAAATTAAATCTGCCAGTACAAGGGCAACCTATAGTAATAACCCACATCATTTTAAAAATCATGATTCTTTTCTTCTTACTATGCTACTGGTATCACCATAGAGGGCAAGGTATAAACTCTGAAATTAATTTTATTTTTCCTCTCCATAAAGCTTGTTTGTTGTTTGTACTCTAGTCAGCTTGGACACTAAAATTTGGTTAGATAATTTCTCATTCAAGTTTTCATGCACCAGACCAGCATGTCGGAAATTCAGACATTATCAGCATGTATAAAAGMACACACAAAAAAAAATCCCAACTCAAAACTGAGATGAGTTCAAATTAAATTAACATGTAGAAAGCTGGCACTCTGCTGGAATCAAATTTGTTATTATTAMGTTTACTACTGCTGTTTCAGATAGCTCCTTCTCCCAGGGTTTTGGCTAAAGGTGCTTTACAAATTAGAGGTCAGGTTGGTACTCTATAATTTTCTCATTTTTCCTTTAATCCCTTTTTTTTCYTGTTTAATTAATTCTATGTTGATTCTTTCTGAAACTGAAAACATTTCCCTGGTTTCCTGTATTCACAGTTGCCATCTGCTAGGCAAAGCTTCCCCAGCAAAGATTCTTTCACTCAAGGCAGAAGGGAGCATCCCTCAAGTGACACAACCTGCACACTGGAATATCCCCCAGTGGAATATTCCAGGAATGCTGGAATAGGAGTGCTGCTGCATCCCAACACAGAGACCCTGTGGGATACCCCACTGCTGCCACAGCAACAACCATCACCAGTCATCAATCCCATGTTTAACAAACACCACATTTCCTGAGCTCCAAGCCCATGCAAATTAATGAGCAAATACAATGATCTTTTATAACATAGCAAAACACAATTTGAAATAAACTGTGTCGGTCACAAAGCCCCTTTAAACTCCCAGGAGATGATACCTGCTCTGGTGTGTGTACTGGGTAAATTTGCACAGTGGTCTAAGAGTGTGATTACAGCTTGGGAAAACACACACAGTTTTACAAACACACACAGCTTTAAGCTGGCTGGCTTAGTGACTGCRCCAGATATCTCACTCCTATCAATTACCAAACAAAGCTCTTTAAATAAAGAGAAACATTTTCTTTCCTGATCAAGCCTACATGGATGCCATTAAAGACAGGTAATAATGAAGTCCAGGCATCCAGAGAGCCGTGTCCAAGAACTGGCCTAGGAGTGCTGACTTATGAAGTGGTGAAGGTGTGTAGAGAAAGCAAGACAGAGAAATGAGAAATCTCTGGAAATGCCAAATCCTGTGCCATCTGTGGCTAAGCTGTGGCAAAAGGATGCCCTTCCCTACTAAATGTTACTTTACCATTAAAGCAATATCACGTTGCCTTGGCCTACCTTCTCCTTTGAAAGCTTCATCAGACAAACAAGTTAGCCTGACTTCTTTCAGATGTGTTAAGGGCAATGAGAGCTACTGGTTTAGTAATAAACCAGTTTCTGTGTCTAAATACAGACCCTCAGTGGCAAGGAGAGTGGCTGCTTAATTTCTCTTCATAGTCTGTGATGCCACTGGCAGGGCAATGACGTTTGTGGTGAGAAGTTCAGTGGTGGAGCCACTGGGCTGAGTAAAGACAGAGAAAACATCCACAAAACACATTGAAATGTTTATTGTTTCATGTATCCACGATGCAATGAAGACACATCTTTGGGGAGATCTGTGGTGCTTTCTGCATGGACAGACTGGAAGTTTTCCTGGGGACCCTGTGCCCCACATAYCTGTGTTYTGTGAGCTGTTTCAAAGCAGCCTCAGTAGARCCCTGGGTGATRTWTGCAGYRATTGCAGCTATTCCTGGTGGTGATRTGGCAGGTCTGGAGCACAGGACAGYCCCTGTTCTCTGRGCATGGCTTGTGCTGGGGCTGGCAGGGAGTGAACAACTGAGGATGATGCTGAAAGTTCCCCTTCAAAACCAGCCTCAGTRGTTTTTTACACATAACAAAGGAACACTGGAACATTTTACTGTATCAGCTGAAAAGAAGCATACAGCAGAGATAAAAATRTGACAGTCTGTGCATTTAGGAGAATAAGAGAGACTATCAAAAAGGATATGGGAATTTAGGGAAGCCTGMAATGCTTTAAGACATTGCAAGAAGGCCCTCACTGTTATCTTCTGTGTAAGAGCAAGATCAAACTACAGCATTGAAAGCAGCCTAGGCAAACCTAACTTGTGAGGGATCACATCGAGGAGCAGACCAGCTAGCTTGAACTTAAAGAAAACACCTTTGAGTTTGGTGGTTTGGTTTCTTTTTTTTAATGAATAAAAGATGGGCTAGAAGAAATACCTTAATCACTCCTTRAGCTGAGAGTGTAGTTTTTACACCTTTATAGATGAGGGAATAGACGAAATGGCAATGTGTTTCAGAGTTTTCCAAAGGGAAAAAGGACTTTTTTTTTTCTAAGTCAGCCCTGTGTATTTTGAAGGGAGTACTCATGTCTTCTTCCAAAAAAGTTGCAACGGTCACAGAAGAAAAAATTTTCTCCACTTCCTGGCATTATTCAGCTCCTGAATGGGCAAGAAGCTGTTTCATCCAGTTCAGCTTCTTCCTGGCTATTATTTCTGTGTTTGTTCAGGTACTTCTTGAGTCCATTTTCCAGCTACACTCCTATGGACAATTTTCTGCTGACTGCTCTGTTGGCCCACACAGGCAGGTGATGCTGTGCTKAGGGGGGACTGCCCTTCAAGTGAGAGCTGCACCAAAGATTTCAGAGTCTGAGGAAGGAGTTAATGAGTGGCCAACAGTAACAAGTGAAGTAATTTACTCCATTAAAGAAAGAGAGGATTTTATGCTGTGCGTGCCAGTAACAGTGAGAGAGACAGACACCATGGCAACAAGCTTGTCAGGCAGGAGCAGGGCACTACTTTAACTATCGCTGGGGACATCATTAGTGGTGGGGAAACTTCAAAAGCTCTGGAATTTGGRTTCCTTTTTGCACCCAGAATCTCACCTGCTTTAATGGAATTTGAATCTCCAGTCTATAAGCTTAGCCTGGGATARCAGTAATAGCAGACTGGGATGTTGGATACATCCCAAATAACATGGAAAGGAAGAATGTGTATCCTGAAACAATATCTCAGTGCTTCCAGGCCTGCCAGTTTGTCTGAATGGTATGAAAAGGAAGAATGAAAACATACCATTGAGCCAGGTTTCAGCAGGATTGTCTGAAATAAAGATTGAAAAGGAATTTGTAAAGGAGTGCTCCTTCTGTGCTTACTCATAAGCCATGGATCTGATCATTAGCCTGCACTGATGGAGAKATCTCCCTGTAAATCTCCCATTCTGGCAGGATGAACAGGTGACACATAATTGCACACATGAGGTTGATTCTTTTTATTCTCCTAGCTCATAAGCAGAATCCCAAACACCTGTGATTGTCTTGTTCACCATGCACACTTTTGATGGGCTTGCAAAGCTGGAGTCAGATGGGGTAGGATTTATACCCACAGAAAGTTCCTCTATAGGCAGCCACAAAGCAATTAGTGCACAAGGCATTTGGAACTCTGAATGTGGTCTAATGTGAGCCTCATTTTACTAGAGCAATGTACAGAGTTCAAGTTTCCAGTTCATGAGTCTGCAGTGCAGAGAAAAACATTTCTATGGGCAAGTGGAGAGAGAAAGGAAAGATCTGAAGAGCTGTGGCAGTTTCTGTGGGAGTCTCTTCAGCCCCACTGTATCTATAAAGTGCTGAGAATGCCACACAGCAGAGTGACAGGGAATGGATCATAAATTCATGACCCTTTGTGTCTTGCCTGCATTATAATTCCCCTTGACTGAGCTACTCAAATCTAAGGAGAGCTGCAGCTCCAAAAATGAAGCCCAGCCAGTGTGCGGAGTGTGAGAGTGCAGACAGTCCAGGTGCCCAAGCCCTGGCTCAGCTCACCATGCCCCACTGCTTCCACAGGAGCTGCTGCAGGCATTTTAGTCAAAAGCTATTTTAACCCCACCAGGACTAACTGGGAGAACTGAGGAGTGCGGACATTTGCTCAGCTTGCAGGACAGAGAAGGAAAATCAGGTGGACATTAATCATCTTTTTGCAGATGTGTCAAGTAAAAAGGAGAAGCACATTCAATCCCATCAAAAGGCTTATTTTTGAGCAGTTGTTCTCTAAGACCTGATAGCCAAGTGCTGTGCTMAAAGAACCAAATGAAAGAGGAGGTGGCTGCTCTGGAGCTGCCTGCTTCCCAAAGATAAAGGAAGATGGAGTGCAGCACTCTGCCCATCCTGCGCAGGAGGGTGAGAGCCATTGAGATAACTGCGAGAATTATTGCGATGGGGGCATCTGGCTTGATGTAAAAGGAGAAGAAGTGGGAGCATGCAATGGATTTCTGCATATGTTTGAGTTTTCCCAGTCCTGTGGAGAGAGGCCTCTCTGACCATAATTGGAGCGAACTCATGAATAGMGTGTGTGAGCAGAAAGCAAATCTGAAGCTGCAAGCAGCCAGCTCRCCCTGCTGCACGGTTAGCGGGAGATGTGTTGCATATGCAAGATGYAGGGCAGGGAAGGACACGTTCATCCTACTGAGCAGGCACGGCATTCACCAGAAGTTTCTGGTGGTTTTGGAGAGCTCAGCTTGCCCCAGATAGCTCTGTCTTCCAGGCGAGTGGAGGTGCAATGGTGTCTCTTGTTGGTCAGCAGGCAAATATCTGCCATGACAAACTGGTGGCAACCTGTGACAGCTGCACACAGGCCAGTGATATGTGCAGAGGGACAGTGGGGGAAAGCCTGCGGGTCCTACTCCAGCTGCTTTTATCCTGCAACCCAAACCAAGTATTTCTTTCTYTTTTACTGGGAGAGGACATCAATAAGAAAGGCAGAGTGACACACTGACACAGGTCGTACATCCCTTTTAGCCAGACAGCTGTGGCCAGCAGCACGAAGAAATGCTGGCAGGTGTCAGGTGTCGGTGTGGGGTTTGTCATGATGGGAACCAAACAACATCTTTCTTCCTGCCCAAAGAAAGAGCTGAGGAACCAGCAGGGGTGGAGAAAGGCCTCTCTCAAACACACCACTGAAGAGAGAGAGGGACAGAGTCTTGGCCCACGTCTGCCTTGGGGACACAGATGTCACCCTGCACTCCTTYTGCTCCTGAGGAGAAGTGTCAAAGACATGTCACTCACTGTGACATGCATGGCCTTGCCAGATCTGCWAGTTCCAGAAATATTTTCTGATTGCTAACACAGACTACTAGATTACCTTGCCTGCATTGTTATGATATTACTCCTTATAATACCGTGATATTTAATATAGAGAGCTTTTTTTAGGAGCACAAATGTTTTACAAGTTCTTAGAAAAGYATAGCACTGTGAGCCAGTGCAAAGTTTAAGACACCTGACACTAGTTAGCTTCAGTTTCTTCTTTAAATCACAGTCCACATTAGCACATCCCTGGCATACTCAGACTCCTAGATACCCTTCACATGCATTTTTTGTTCCTTGCCTGTGTGAGCTTCTGAGCTGCAGTCACTCACTAAGCTAAAGCTCCAAATCCCATCTCTGGGCATGCATATGGACAAGCATTCATAGGAGAAGATCTCAGCTGAAATAACTGCAGAAAATTGCATGACCTTCCATTCTCTCTCCTCCTCCTGGAGGACTGAGCCGAGGCTTGTGGAGGAGTCACATTTCCCTGATTCCCAGTTCATCCTCGGGGCTGTGTCTGTGCCCAAATCCTCTGCRCTCTCAGCAGCTCATCATCTGCCTCCGAGCTCCTCACCCCCAGCTTCTGCAGACACTTGGCACAGCCAAAGTGCACAATTGTCTGGATGGGAGGCTGCCAGGGCAGCAACAAAAATTTTGCCCACTCTTGAGCATGGAGTAAAACATATGCTGGATGTTGCAGGCAATGGGGATCCYTTCCAGGATTTTGAATGCTGCTGAACTTTGCTGCACAGTCAGAAGTCAAACCAAAGCCACCTGGGTCCTTCTGTGCTAAGTCAAAATTGATGAGCTTACAGCATGACACAGAGCAATACTCTTCAGGCAGGAAAAGTAAAGGAGGTCAGTCTTGGGTTTGTTTATTTGTTTGTTTAAGAATGCATTTCTTTTATAACTGACAGGAGATCATTTTTATTGGCTTAAAGTAACTTGCCAGGAATRAAAACAAGCTTCTCTTTCTGTTTTTCACAACAAGGAGATGCCAAACAAGAGGTTTCATGCYCAGAAGAGCCTCAGAGGTCTCTGCTGAATTGATTGACCATCAGCCACTGTGGGAGAAACAGAACAAGGAGTAAGGGCATCTGCAAGGTCTACAGGATGCCACTGGGGCACTCTGCCGTGCTCTGGGAGAACAAGCCAGGAAAGGCTGGAGATGCATTTTAATCTCTTGGACGTGTAGGATCCAGCTGCTCTGGAACTCCGGGGAAATCTATTGCCAGGATCAGCCTCAAACATTGCAAGTGGGKTCTCTTCCAAAGGAAGATGAGTTGTACAGGGCAAGCTGGAGAAAACTTCAACTTTCAACCTTGAAAAACTCAAAGGTAGGAGGAGGCAATGTAGAATTTCAGCTAGATTTAACTAACTGCGACTGAGGGTCACAGGGCTTCCTAGCCATCCTCCTCCCTTCAAGCCAGTTTTCAGCTGAGAGGACTAATTGGATGGACCTCTTGGGGCTCCTTCCAGCTGTTTCCTGAGATATATTTGTATTCTGCAAATGGAAGGCTCAAGCTGATTGCTTTTACAGCAGCTTCAACGGGAAAAATTTGCATTAAAAACAATGTGGGGAAAAAAAGACCTGGCAACTTAAAAGGTTTCTTCTAATTCTGGCAGGTTGATCAGTATGTTCTCTGCCAGACAAGAAGAGYTCCCTGCTGTGTGTTTTCTAATGAATTGACCACTGCCCTCTAAAAAGAGATAGTGAAATGCACTGTGTAAGCATCTTCTCAGTCAGCCTCAGGAGTTTGGAAGGTATCTTTACTTTTTTGCTCATATAAAGGTAAAAGTTCATTCTGCTAATTCAGACAGGCCTTCTGGGCTGAAGAACATTTTCACATAAACAAACCTGCCCTTTGAATCACTACCATGTTTCTCTTATAATAATGATTAAATCAGTTATAATAGTGATTTTAAATAAATGTGTAGTCCACTGCTAAATTTAAGTGTAGTCAACTGCTGCAGTTTGATCAGTTGGTATTTTAATCTGACCAGCCTTACCTCAGGCAGAGARATCTGGATGTCTCCAATCTTGTCTTTGTCCAGGAGATGGAACACTTCKGAAATGTAGAAGAGTGGGGAAAAAAAACTGGATATAAACCACAGAGTTTGGCATGTAGAGAATCGCTGTCTGACAAAATGTAATGGTCTGGCTTTTTGCCATGATCTACTGGAAATTTAGACTGGTTCTGTAAGATAACATTATAGCTGTTCTTCTTTCTTCTTACAAATAATTTCTAGAGCTGCTTCATGGGGCGGAATAGATCTACAGCAGTGAAATGGGAATTGGCAGCAGGACAACTATAAAATCTGATGCTGTGGCATCTGGCATGGTCTGGGGACAAACCTGTAAATCAGGTCGGAGCAGGACTGGGAGTGATAAATGGTCCCATTTGTCGGAGCTGGGACAATGTGAGGCCAGAGCACTGACCATGAGTTGCTGATGACTTATGGTGAAACACAAGAGAATGGTGTGTTATGGAAACATATCCCCAACTCCCCATGGTCATTCAGACAGAAAGGCTTTAGCTATTTCTCTGCTGATTTCTCCAACAGACRCATATTTGCTGGCACCCTGACCTTTCCATTCAATTTGCTATGCTCGCAGCTAAAAGACACCTAAGGACACCCCAAAGCTCTCAGGAATCGCCCCTGGGCACTCATTGAACAGGGTCTCCAGGTGGATCATTCAAGCCACAAAGCCATCAAAGTCCATGGTCAGCCTGGTGCTGCAGGCGTAGTGCGTGACAATGCTGTGCTGCACCTCATTGTGGAGCCTGAAACCTGAGGGCAAGRAGAGCACAGGAGTCACTGACACAGCAGGGGAACATGCTGGGGTGTGATTTACCCATGGACTGCTGCAGCTGCAGGCTGAAGGACAGGACTGTTCCTCACAGAAGGTATGTTGGACTCCCAYACCCACCTCTGTGAGTCCTCTCCCAAGCCCATTGAGCTGGGTGAAGACAGGCATAGGGTTCTCCCCCAGCATTTTGTCAGAGTGCGTATTTCACATTGTTTCACAGCAGAACCAGCCCTATGTTCCCCAGATAAACCCCTAATTAGTGAGTCTTGGCACTGCAGCTGAATAGCAGTGATTGCAGCAGAGCCAATTGCTCACATAACACATTGGGCTCTATTCAGGCCCATATTCATGCTATTTCTGTCTCTGGATCATTCACATAAAATCCACTGAGCACAAGACAAATCAAAAACACAGAGCTTCTCTAGATGGCCCTTAGCTGGCAAGCTCTGCTCCAAAAGTGATCACATCAGAGAGAACATCGTTGGGGCATGCCTTAATCAGGCTTGCACCTTCTCTAGAGGAGAGAAAGGTGGTGAGGGAAATGAAGGAWAAAGAGGGTTTGGGCATAGCTCTGAAAGAGGACAATTAGATTAGGAAATAATGAGGACAAAAATAGAGCAATAATCAGATGGATAAGCAACGGCCACAGCATGGACAAAAGCACCAGTGGTTCATAACACAGAACAGAGGATGGGGTTTGATTTGACAGCAAAAGAGGCAGCAGTGTGTGACAGTCAGGAAGGGAGAATGGCACTGGCAATGCTGTAATCTAGGTGACAGGAGGGAAGAAAAGCCATTAAAATGCTTCACTGTTCTCCCCATGATGGGTAGTGCGATGGTGCTCCCGTGCAGCACACTCACCTGCCTCTCTGAGGGCATTCCACATCCCGTGGCAGTCCATGATGCCGGAGAAGTCGCTGTCCACTTTCTTACAGATTGCCTGTGGCTGAGGCGGGGAGACAATGGAGAGGGCACTTCAGTGTGTGCCCCTGCAACAATGCTGTGGGGTGGGCACAGGGAGGCAGCTGGGCTAGCGCAGCTGGGCCACAGCAGCCGTGGGAACACGGCAACACCGTTCTCATCAGGGCTAGAAGCCAGAMTGAGCTACTCAGAGGGCTCCTTCAGGGTTTAACCTTGGTTTGCTGGCACACTCTGCAGCCCACGCCCTGCCACCCTCCCTGCTCACAYAGTAATCAGTGCCAGGACAATCATTCCTACCTCTGCCACGTTCACACTGTCACTGCTGTGCCCACTGATGGCTGGGACAGGGACTGCCCCTACCAGCACGAGTTCCTACCCTTTGAAACATTAATGAGCAAGGGAAACATTTCAAGCAGCTACTGGCAAGCCAGGCAGAGTGGGAAAYACATTCCCATGGGCAGGCAGCTTGCCTGCCTTCATATCACATGGTGGCAGACAGGCCATTGAGGAAAATATCCTATCATTTGGCAAACACTGCAACAGACCCAGTCCACCATGCTTAACGTTTCAGACAAGCTGACAGATGCTTCCTACTGACAGCAGACTCATTATTCAAATTTAGAAGCCACCCAGACCTACAGCTAATACTGGATTTGGGTCTCAGGGCTTGCTTTTCTGACAAGACTTAGGACAGAGCTGGACCTTCAGAACCCAACAGTTCTYCATGAAACYCCAGGAGAGATGCTYTGTGCTGARCAAGATCAAGTATTGGGGCAGAAGTCTTGCCTAAAAGGGCTGTGGTCACAGCCWGAAGGTCCAAATCTGACCTTCTTYTKGASTGTTTGATTCTGGGCCAACTTCTCRGGRTGTTAAATCGGCTGCCAGAAAAAAAAWTCRGCTCTTCTGCAAGATTTCAAAAACACAAAGCCAGGTTTTTGAAGGTCCTAAAAATATGTTTCTTGTGTTTGCTTATGCTCAGCCAGCAATGCAACATATTGCAACAGCCGAGATRTGTTCATATGAGCTTTAATAGAGCAGGCAGCAGAGAGAGCTGTCTTTGCCAATAATCAAAGAAAGTTAATCTGTCTTTCCATAAGGTATTGCAAATTATAGAGAGTGCTGGGGCCAAGGTGAAAGAGGATTTGCTTTTGCCCTGTTGAGTGAAAGGTGTTTCAGAGCCCTGGAACAAACTCCAGCCATGAGAAGGAAAGCTTCCAAGCATATCTGCCTGTGAGGGTTTAACTCTGTCTCGGTTTTGGATTTGCACTTGGGAGCTGAGAGGGGAGGGAAGGGGAGACAGCCAGAAATGTTATGTTACCAAATACTTCTGAATCTTCATCCAAAGTGTCTTGAATTCTACAAGTCCCAAAGTGCTGGTCCCATCCGTCTGGGCCATGTTAAGGCACGGTTCAAAAATCAGGATTCCTTCATCCTGAACGAAACTGGAGAGCAATCAGTTYTGATAAAAACAAATCACCCATCACAGCATCATCTTCATGCCAGTTTAGTTCTCATTTGTAATGCATCTCCATCTCCCACTGACATGCCCACAGCTTTGCATTTGCTTGGCTAAAGGCATGCCAAGAATTTCTAGGCTATCTTCACWCTCAAGGAATGATATATGGGATTGCTAAATATGTAAGCATGATTAAAACCACTCACATTTTGTACACTTAGCAGCAGATTACAGTCCTTAGGGAAAAAAGGGGTCTGGCCTTGCAGCAGGCTGTTGTTAGAAAGCAGAGGCAGGAACTGCAAGTGAAGAGAGAGTCAGTAGCAGTCTACAGAGTATTCTCCCRTGTCCTCCAGGGCCTGAACATCCCTTCTGATGGAAAATCATGCAGATTTGGATAACCTGACACTGTGCCTACTGAATTATTCCATTAGGCTTRGGAGCCTGTGGAGTGTAGGGCAATGGCACCACTTCTCTTGACAGCCAGCTATCCACAAGATCCACAGTGAATCGCTGCTGGCATCAGTATGACAATGTCACAACACCAACACCAGTGAGACCCTGGCAGCACAGCTCTTGGCCCTCCCAGTGCAAAGGATCACTGGGTGGAGGTATTGACCTCTGCTTTTCCCTTGGCTCTCAAACCTGGGCAGAGGTGTTGACCTCTCTTTCCCTTGGCTACTCAAACCTTATTAGCTCCCAAGTGTCCTCCCTGCTGTGCAGAAGGGAGGGGACACAGCCTGTGCTTGCAGCTTCTCCCTGGGAACAGGCTCAGCCTGTCTGTCTGCTGCTGTGAGCTCAGTGCTCTGCAAGCAGGACCCAGCTCAGAGGCAGCAGCTGAGGATGTGCTGTAAGCCTGCATCCTGCCAGGCACGCTGAGAGTGCACCTGGAGCTGCACAGGTGCAGCCAGGCAGAAGAGCCCTGCTTCTCCCCTACATTTAGGAAAAAGTTTAAGCAATGACAGATGCAGTGCAGGTGAGAGAAGCAGTTGATGATTAAATGGTTCAGGTTTCTGCCACCCTGAACTGATAGAGATGCTTGGCTGAATTTTTTACCCCAAGCCATGTGCCTGGTCCATTGAACTGTAAACTTAGTCCAGCTTGTCAGGAAGTTTTGCTGAAAGTTCCCAGAATCTTTAAAGGTGATGAAATTACATTCAAAGGATACATCTAAAAGGCTGATYATCTCGCTGCAAGTGTTGATGTTGAATCCATCACTTTTAACATCCTTTCCTGTACAAAAAGAAAATATAAAAATCCAAGTCAGAAATACTTTAAGACAAATATTTTTCTGCAGACAATGTTGGAAGTGTCAGCCACCTTAAAATCTCAGTAGCAAGGTAAATGCTCTGCCATTTATTCCCCTATTTGGTTAACATGGTGGGTTTTTTTTTTTCCACAGCAGGAGGGGATGTTGCTGGTTTCGGTGGTGATAAGCCTCTATGCGTCCACAGAAGTCATGCAGCAGCATCATAACATTACCCATGGTCATCCTCCTAGAAAAGCACAGGGAACATTGTGCCTCTGCAGAACATCTGCTGGCAGCATTTGAAAGGGAAACACCAGGTAGTATTTCCACCCCAGCCATATATAGAGGTTGAACAAGCCAGGAGAAACTCAGCTGGGACCAGACACAAACTCATTTTTTCATCAGCCTTAGCTGGCAGAGTTGGGTTTTATTAGCACAGATCCCATTCTCAGCTCCATCCAATGGGAAGTACATAACGTCACTTATTCTTCACCAAAACCYGGTTTAGGATCCTTTGAAGTTCAGTCGCAGTCACCTCACAGTCCTGGACAGAAAACAAAACATATTTTAGGGGTTAACACAAAAATTATTTGAAACAAGCTATTTTCACTCGCTGCTAGACATCCAGACACTATTTCCCTTCTATATCTAAGGCATGTAAACTGTCAATTTTTTTCTAACCCTTCATATTTACCCTCAGATATCCTAGGGAGAAGAACTTCAAAAGCAACCAAATTTCCTAGACATTTAGGTGGGAAATAAGGGAGTTTTTAGGTGCTATGGTGACATGACCCAGTAAATGGCAACTTTTAAAAAGGTTTGACTGAATAAAAACATTCAGGAAAACTTTTGAGRTTTTCAAGGCTTATGGAAACTACAACCAAACAATCCTAAAATTGCCSTCTCAAAACTCAGAAAGGTTTTCCTTACTAAAAAGATTTTTTCCCTCTCCCATAGCAGCRTCCACCTGTCCATTAAAATGAAATTTGATGTGACAGCCACAGGCTAACRCAGCGGGGCTTTGTAGGTACTATTTTTCAAATACATTAAGTAGAGAAAAAGTCCAGCCAACAGTTTTCCAATGTTTTGTTTCCAGCCCCAGTTTTCCTGGGGCTAAACAAAAAAGGAAGGAATTGGCCAGCCAAGCAATTGTCAGAATTATACGATAACTCCACAGGTAATTTATTTCACCCTGGGATAATATTTTCACAGTCCTCACTCCTATCATCCCTATTTTCAAAGTTATTCGGTGCCCGGCATTACCAAGGGGAAAAAAAAAAAATCACATTTTTCACCAATAAGAGGAACAATGYAGAAAATCTTCTCTATTGTACAATAAATTGAACTGAAGCTGTGAGTTAATAAAAAGGGAGAMATACTTGGTTTTTTGAACAGACAGTAAAAGGAATCGGCAAGTCAAATATTTGTATAATCATAACAGAGAGGTCTCGGTCTTTTTTGTTCACTTTAATCCACTTACCTCTCCAGAGAGCTTTTGGAACAGAGTCTTGAACTCATCATCTATATCTTTGTTATCGACATGAGGCTAGAGGAAAGTGATCTCCAAAAGAGTGGTTAACAAGGCAGTTCTGGAAAGCGAGCAGTGGGTATTGCAAAGATGCTTTACAGGGGCTTATTTACAGCAACAGGAAATGAGCACTTGCTCTGCAGCAGCAGCAAAACAGAGGCACTGCTGAAGTCACCACCAGCCAGGGGCTGGCTTAGTTTGAGAGCAAATACTTCCTAAGGCTGATGAGAAAGTTTTCTTCTGTTATCAAGATAATTTTACAAAAGAGCCACAGTGATAATGTTGCTGCACTTGGCCAGAAAAAATTAAGCAGTTCCTTGGAATTTTTTGCAGCTCCTCCCAGCTTTAAGAAGACTATTTTTTTCTATGGAAATGTGCCTGCTCCACCTTCTCCTGCCTATGCTGGAGGGAAGSACAATCAAATGTCTTCCAGCTCAGTCCACAAGGGTGAAGTTTCTGTGCCACGTGGCCCAGGTACATGAAAATGAATGTGAAACTAAGACATGGGTATATGTAAAAAATCCCCACAAACAAAAAATATTTCTCCTGAGCACACAATTATTCTSTCATCCCAGCTCAGGTGAGGATAAAAAGTCTTACCCTTATTTTACTCCAACATTATGAAGGAAAACTCCACTCAGTTAGGGCATCTGACCTCAGATGGATTTGCAGACACCTCATCACCCATCATCCTAAGGAANAAAAAAAAAAAAATAAAAAAAAAAGAAGCTGTTTGACAAGAAGGTGTTAATGAATGCACAGAACCACAGAACAAGCCCCCATGTTTCCTGCTTCCCATGCTCTCCATCCCACCTCTGCCTGCCCCAGCTCTTCAACTCTTTGAAGATATTTCCCATGGGAAATTCAGACTTGTTGTTCTCCTCTTCCATCCAGACTCCTTCTTTTTCCATCCAATGGCTGCTATTGATACAACTGTTTTTAAAACCACCTTCCTCCCCATCATACTTCAAATCCACTCATTGCTGTGGAAGCAAATGCTTTGTGGAAATGGCCCTGTTTTGCAGGTAAAGGCAAAATATCAAGCACAGGGTGTGGGTGCCAGATCTGACCTTTGCCTGTGTGTGCCTCCCCAGCAGCAGGGAGGCTTTCAGGGAAGCTACTCACTGTGATTTACCTGTTTCTCAGCAAAAACTCCTAATTGCATARGATTTGTAGCCTCTGATTTCTTTAAAGAGACAGAAAGGAACAGTAAGCAGGACAAAGTAGCAGTCACAAGGGTGAGAATTTTGGGGCCACATTAGGTGATTTACCCAACTTCTATTAGCAATACTAAGGATATTCATTTGGATTTGGTGGAAAACATTACTTAATTTTTCCCTAATACCAATACACTCTTTAGGAAATTAAACATCGTACAGTTCATAAAACACTGACACAAGAAGGAACAGTAGTGTAAGAACAACATCCCTGCTATAAAACTACTATTCATGACTTTTGCATCACAAAGATGTCTTTCAAAAAGTGTGATTCAGTGACACACAAAAAGTGCTGTGTGGCTGATGCAGGATGGGAAGCATTGCTTAGGGATAAGGTTTCTGTCTGTCTAAGACCAGAGCACACAAAGATCTTATCAAACATTGTATAATGATTGTTTTTCTGTTGCAAGCAATGRAAAAATGTGTTTGTTTTTCCTCTTTTGTTCTGAGACAAGACTGAATTTGGTATTTATTGAACAGCCCTATCCTTTCCCCTCACTCACYATTAAGCTAAGTGGAACTGCAAAGATTAAGAGGACAGATCTATATCTTCTCCAATACATAAAGTTCATTTTCCCTTTGCATTTGCAAGGCTGCTAAAAKAACACAGTTAATTGCTACATGGCCACACATTCATTTACTGAGAGAGGAAAAGGGCTGAAAAGCCAAGGAAAAAAYTGGCAGCACAGGCTGCTGGACCTCAGTAATGAGTCTAGGCTATTCCTACTGCCAGACACCCCTGGGGTCTCTTTCTTCAGCAATGAAAAGTCTTTGCCTCAGTATTGACATCTGGGGGGATTAGGGAACRCTGAGTGGAGCTTGTTCATTACCAGGAGCCCCAGCTCAGAACTGTGAAAGGAATGGGTCTGCAGAGCTTGGCATTTCTTCTAGACAATATTAGCTACATTTTCTCACTTTTAGAGTGCAGAGATCCTGTTCTGCCTTCACCTGAATTAAACAGCCAAATTCTGACCTCAGTTGTACAAACTTAGTGGAAGCCAAGTTTCAACAAGTATAAATGAGGTCAAGACTGGGAGTTAGACATTTGTAATAAATCCTTGTGCCTCAGTCCCTTGAAAATGGTTATTCAGAACTGGAGATATTGGTCCAGGGATCCAAGAACAGAGCTCTCCAGAAGAGATATCATTAGCAAGGAATAAATCTTCCTGGTAGCTAAATTCTCCAGTGCAAGAGGAGGTGCCCATCTGGAGGGGCAGAGACTACATACCTCCTGAGAAATCTGAAAGGAAGGGAAAGAGACAATGTTAAAGGGCTGCCTGCATTCACTACTAAGGGGGGGGAAAGCAGATAAAGCCTCCTTCAGAGGCTTTTTTCTTTAATTTTCATT
Source organism: Malurus melanocephalus (assembly GCF_030028575.1). Taxonomy (NCBI): domain Eukaryota; kingdom Metazoa; phylum Chordata; class Aves; order Passeriformes; family Maluridae; genus Malurus; species Malurus melanocephalus. The sequence continues at coordinate 392,649 of NW_026623781.1, read as the reverse complement.
TACAACCACATATAATAGTATATAAGATGCCCATGAAATTCTATCTTGTCCTAGAGCTGTTTCAAAGGAAAAACTGAATCTTCATCAAGAAAAATCTGGAAAATATCTAATTGTTTTTTTGCCCTGATATGTCATTGTGAATTACAGTGTTGAAGTTAGCCCCACTTTGCTAACCAAAACCAGAGACCGAAAGTCCTACTACGACTGAATATGGTGAAGTCACCCTGGGGGTGATGTGGTTGTTGTGAAGCAATTATAAGAAGTAGCAGGTTTCAAGATTTGGCCCTTCCTAAATTAATTAAATTACTATGTTAACTTGTACCTCCAAATATAAGGTGGCTTTTCCAAAAGCAATGAGCTGTCTCGAGAGCACAGATTCCAGTGAGAGCCAAAGAGAGTGTCCTCTCAAGTCCCAAAAGAGSTCTTAAAAATATCCTCCATGCAAYGATTCTGGAGCCTGAGTGGCCCCTTGAGACCTCAGATGTGGCTCTCTGTAAGCAGCATGCTGGAAGCCGAGAGCTGGGTGATGGACACACCGTTGCTGTCAGCAGGCAGCTGCGTGACTAACAGGAGCTCTGCAGGGCAGGTGGACAGACTGAGCACAGATCTTTCCACCTCCTCCTGCAGAGAGGCTGCTTCAGGTCATCATTTCTGCTGTCCTAACTGGAGAACCCCAGCCCCAGCATCAGCTGCGATGAAGTAAACCCAGTGGTGACCTAAGGAGCTGGGAGCATAGCTGGGTGCCTACTGAGATGAATTAGCAGCCAGATTTTGCCAAAAAATTTACATCTTAAGAGACACTTTAGTGACCTAAGATTCTCTAAGTCCACACTATTATGGGTAAGACTCCAGAAGACACAGAAGGGATAGAACAGATGTGAAGCACAAAAGTTTCTCTAGTGTTGTATTCACTGATGGGAGCAGACAAACACCCATAATGCACAAATTTGGGATGCTGATAGGTGAGGGTGCCTGGCACCACAGARAAGGCAGCTCAGAAACGTGCTCAGTGAGAGCCATGTGTGCATGCAGTCACTTGGACACTAGGGAAAACTTTCCCTGGTTTTCAGCCATCCCACACAAGATCTATTAGCAAAAGTCAGCCATTCCCATCTGCTCCCACCTGTGCTGGCTAATGATCATCATCCAGTGCAGTCTATGCAACATTTAATTGCTTTTCTCCATGTATGATATTGGTAATGATACTGGTTGGAAATTTTTTACATTTTTACGTTTACTTCTCTCCCCTCACACCACAGAAATTAGAGGTTACACTGTAGGTTTTCCCCTTCATTGTATTTTTAGCAATGCTGGGAAAAACAGGAAAAACAAAGCCCCAAATTTACTGAACCAGAACAGTAGCATATGGCAGACAATGGATCAAAAAAAGTTTGAAATGCAAGGGACAAACAATAATAATAAAAAAAAAAAGTGACTGCTGAGGACTAATGATAGGCTGTAATCAGAAATGCTTCTCTGGAATTGCCAGGCACCCGGAGCCTGCCCCCATTGTAAGAGAAGACTCTCAATGAGACTGTTGCTAAATTACTGGCTCRATAATTTACACTGCCATCCTGTTGAAGTGGGACAAAAAGTGAGCCTCAATTTATCTGAGTCTTCCCATGTGATGGGGGTCAGGAAGAAATGAGAGAAGTAATTGAATCACTTTGCAAAATCCAGTTCTTATTGAAGTGTATTGCTGAATGTCAAGATGTAGCATGCTGCTAATTTTTTTCTATTTTAACAGGACAAGGAATAAAGCCTTTAAAAACAGGAACAAACTTTATCTGATAGACAGAAAAACCAATACTAAGCAGACCTTCTCCCATTCTCTTGTGTCTCCTGCGGTTCTTTTGTATCAAGCCCGCCACAAAGGTACAGCATGGCTCCTTCAAACTCCCTTCATGGTCATYGTCTGGCTCATCCAGCTGAATTTTAAACTGGGGATTGGTCCAGTATGTTGCTAAGAATTCCTGGTGGGAGACAAAAAGGAGGAGACTTTGCTGTCATTGCAGCCAAAACAGCTGTCACTTGACCTACAGAGAATATCTCTGCGGAAGGACTTTTGCCTGGAGTTTTTCCAGTTCTTTYCATTGAGTTTTATGGGTTTATGTTTTCACAGCTATGCTGAGTATCAATTGGAGCCATGGGAAATCAAAGCACCAGGGCATTTCCTGAGGACTAATGACCAAGAGGGAGGAGCTGATGTTGTTGGTTCCAGCAGTCATTTATCTCTGGGAAATGTCCTTGGCTGAGGCTGTTACTGTTGCAGGAGGACCTGATGCCAGACAGCCTCTCCAGAGGTCTAACCTGAAAATGAATGGGAAATAACAGTGCCACTGAACTGTGACGCTTTCCTGGCCTAYCCAGCCCTTCAGAGGATTACTGCAGGCAGCAGCAAAAGCCATGTAAGGCAGGAAAAGCAGACAGAGGAGAAAAAAAAAAGAATATAGCCACAAATTTACTACKTGGTGGGTGGGTAATCCCCCATGAGGAAATAAGTGTGAATTAGATTTTCATTTAAACTCCCAGGCTTTTGCTTTCTGTGTAAACCCTGCAGAAACCATTGCACCTCCAAGCTCTTCCCTCCCACCAAAGCCCCTCCAGTTCAGTTCACCAGCACTTACTTTTCGAATGTTTTGTTTGGGATTTCACCAAAGGCCCATTTGGCTGGATCCTTACCTTGGTAGTTCTGGCAATCCCCAGCAGTTGAACCCCGTCTCCACCGTCCATGAAACACAGTTAGGTCCCATTTATCGACCTCGCTGTTTGTCAGTGTGTCAGGAGCCAAGCTGCAGATCTCCAGGCGGCTGAACTGCCTTTGGAAATCCGAAAATGCCATCCTGGCACACAAAAAGACCAGGTTAGTCCATCAGCCTGCAACAGATGAGGTGRCTGCAGCTGGACATTTCTCCCAACAGGGCAGCTGACATTGGTACTACAGAGCTGCCCAAAGCTGCATTTAATTGAATTCTGAAACTTGGAACTGGCTTTTGGGAAACTAAATTGCCTGCTGCCCATATGAGTTGCATCTTCTGGAGATAACCTTTGTCAATGGCTGACATACACTATGGGCTCAGTCAAACCATTTCCTGTCGTCCCCAGCTGTGGGCAATCCCTCATGGATGATGCTTCACCAGCAAATTCACTGGAACTGGCGAAACAATATGTGCGAGGAGATTCCACTGAAAGGCAGTAAGAGCTGACCCTTGTGAAAGCATCACTCCAGTGGAAAACAGTCTCAGCTCSGTGTTTTGCTTCAGTCCTATCACTGATGTTTGTTTTGACCATTCCTGGTAGGTTTGCATGAGTGAYAGACCTCGATTGTTTCACACTGCAAGCAGAGGTCTGCTCTCATTTCCCAGTGCCTGATGGCCCGTGCAGCTGATTGCACTGGAGGATGGTGGCCATTTATCTTTCCAGGCTAGGACAGAGTGACATCGGCTCAGCACTGATCCATATATAATCAGATCAGGGTTAGGACAGGCTTTCTATTAGGTCTGAGTAAACAGACTCTTCCCAAGCTGGTAATCTGAACTTTTTCATTAGTGTGTACCATTTAGGCAAAAAAAAAAAAAAATACAAACCTCAAAATGTAGAGCAGCTGAGGTTCATTCTCACCACCTCATTAATTTTATTACCATCTGGTCTCTACATTTTGGATAAGCGCCGAGTTATGCAAGCTCTAATAAAAGGTAATATTTGAATAGGAAGGGAGATAAATAAGAGGCTAACAATGCATGCATGTCATTATTAACCCCTTGGTGCTGGCAGTTTTTCTCCAGCCGATTGAAAGGATTGCTTAAGGCACATAAAATGTCCAAAAGAGAAAGCTAAATGGACAATTCTCACCAAAACTCTCCATCATCTACTTGCTGATCCAGARCTTGTTTTTGTTTGGGATCAACATAATTCCATTCAGGAGCACTGCAGACAAAGCACAAAAGTACACAGTTCAGCGGTTGCATCTTATTCTACAGTGAGATCTGAGTTAGGTTATATCTCAGGTTGATAAAGGATATAATAAAYGATATTATATTCTCCAACAAATAGACCTTGTGCCCCTCCAAATGACAGAACACCCTGCGACCTGACTATGCTGGGCTGGAATCAGACTGCAACCGCATTTGCAACAAATAAGCYTTGAATTGAATCACCCCTGCCAGGTGCCAGAAGACACAAACAGACTGGCTGGATTAGGAAATTCACAGCCTGAAAGTCAGTCAGAGCTTCTCCATTTGAAGACCTATTGGGGTACCTGATATCCTTCCTGGCAAAATTATATACCTCCATTGTTGGGGGTGATGAAAGAACAGGAAAGCAAAAAGGCAGAATTAGAAAATTTACTGCAGAAAACAGCTTTGCTCCCTTGCCATTCTGATATTAATGTGCTCAGGATGGATTCTGCTCTGATCTGCTCCCACTGACAWTGCAGTGCTGCACCTGCCTCAGCAAGGCTGTCCCATGGCAAAACAGGTGTGACAAAACCAGGATATGGCGTGTGTGTGCCTGAGGCACCTCACCTTGGGGCTGCGTGAAGCAGCTCTGATAAAAGTAAAAATAATTGTAATGTTATCTCTATTTTCTTTCCCTCATTATGATACATGAGCACCCAGGCTGCAGTCAGCCAGGACAGAAACTGAAATCTGAAAGTGTTGCAGGAAAAAAACTTATTGTGGCCCAAACGAAAGTAAAATTTATGCCATTCTAAATAGAAAAATAAAAGATGTTTTGTCACTGCCACAATCCCTAGATTCCAAGATAGCTGGAGCCCAGACAGTTTCTGAGAGATTTTCAAACTTCTGTGTCCTTATCTTAGTCAGCATCCCCACTTTTTCGAGATTCTCTGATAGGTTCCAAGTACTGGTCTGATTTAGAGCTGAGCAACCTCAGAGTTGAAGCAGAGGCACAATGGTTTATCCTTGCTTTAACTCCCAGGAACAGGACTGGTTTGTGTATTTTATTGAGGTCCTGGCACCATTGATAGGATAAATTAGGGAAAAGTTGTCTTGCAAAATGCTGTGGGTATGGCTTGCATTGGGCTGCTCAGAGTTAAACCAAGGGCTGCTGTCTCTGATTAGAAAGCTCYGCCTGAGGCAGGTATTAATGCCCACTGGACAGCATGGATCAATATCCAACCTTGGTAATAAATTAATAGTGTTTTATTCCAACTGATTTACTATCTCTCCTAAATGCGCTTTGTGATTGGATTAAATGCTTTGTCCCAATTTTATTTTTCATAGATTCACCATAGATACACCAAAGAGAGAGAAACAGGGACATATAAAAACCTACTTATCACTCCAAGATCCAGTCCATTGTACTTCACCCCAGGGATTTCTAAGCCTCACTAGTTTCTCTGGCTGTCCTCAGCCAAAGATCCACAACAAACAGAGCCTGAGCACTTCCATTACTCCAATCATCACAGGGCAATCGCTTTTCAGRTAGGATAAAACATGATTTGTACTTGAGTGATGCAGCCCTTTACAATTTGCAATAGTTAAAAGACACCTAGATGCCTTGTACCTTTATTTTACGTTATCCTGTGCCACCATGTGAGCCATTCCCTGCAGCAYTCCCCATTTCATGTAATGACAGCAACCTTAAAGGAAAAACATCGGCTGCAAAACAGCAGAATATCTGCATTCTCAAAAGCAGGAAACATTGCACAACACAGCCAGGCTGGAAGGAGATTATCTGGCATGGACATCCTTGTAATGATTCCAGTTTCAGAGGAGTAGGAATGCCTGGGGCTTGCTCTGAAGGTGAAACTAACAGCAGAGTTCATCAAAGAGGCTTTTAGTCTTTTCCCATCAACTCACACGGGCAAGGTACTTGCTCCCACCTCACACAATATAAATGTGTGGGGAACGGCTGCCTCCTGTCCTGCTTTCCTTTCTGTACCCTGAGTTTTGGTAACAGCTTGGCCCACCTTTACACTGGGTACCCCAGCCTCTTGGTACCATACAAGTAGCAGACTGCACAGTGTACTCCGCACAACTCCACATACAGAGCTTCTGACCTGGCTGAGTTCTACAGGCACTTCCTTTTTCTATAAGAGGGTGCATAAGTAAGGAACACTTTTATGGTCAGCCACTGAACATCATCAAAAAGTTGAAACCACTGCAGTGTTGCAACTCTAAGCTGGTTTGCATGATGASCCCAGAGAGTCTGGCTCCTCTGCTCCAGTGATAGAGTAAGCATGTCCTTTTACCAGCTTCAGACTTGTGATTGCTTCTATTTCAGCTGTAGCAGTTATCTGGAGCAATAAAAGTATGCATATTTCTGGTTATRTATTGTGTATGAACTCAGCTTTCATAAGCAAATTAATATGGGGGAAGATATCCAAAGYGGWGTGCACAATGAATACCAATATTCTCGAAGCAAAGTATATTAAATTAAGGTGAGATCCACARCAAAAGCTGCAGTTTCATGCCCCTTAATATGCAGTCCGAGCACAGAAGAAATTCAAGAATGTACAATGAAATCTAAATCCAATTCCCAGCTCAGGTGACAGACCCAGTCACCTGCAAAGACGTGTTCACATGAACTTAGCTCTAGCCTGTCTCACTCAAAATCCAGTMTATCAAAACTGGAACTCTGGTAATTCTATATGCCACAAGGCAAACAAGATAATGAAACAGGATGTGAAAGGTGTGACGTTTCCAAAACRTGTTCAAATATCATCTGTAACTCGAGAATGTTTGTATTACAGGTGTCAGTAATCCTTAGGATGGAAAACCAAAGCCAGAATCCAACTGCAGGCTACAGCAAAGTGTCTCAGCAAGTTTATCTCTGGTAGTCGAGTGCCTGGAGCTGAAATTACACAAAATTTGAATGAGAAAAGACACTCGTAAGGTGAAAATGGAACTCCAGAAGACCAGGACATATTTCATGGCTTTAAGTATGCTGTCTTGMAAATGGGGAGGCATGATGGGAGTTGGTTTTTTAGAGCCTTGTCCAAAGTTTTTGTTACTGAAATCAATAGAGGTCTCACATCAATCACAGTTTGCTTTTAGATCAGACCTTCCTGCCTATATTTAACATTGGTTTGGGCTATTGTCACAGCATGGACCAGAGCCCTGAGAAGGAGCCAGGAGAGTAAAGCTTTGCCAGATCTTACATCAGTGGAGCAGCCGAGCAGYGACCCTGCTCTCAGAGCCTTCTGGATGATCTGGTACAGGTTGGAGGGAGCCCTCCGCAGCTCACACGCTCAGAAATGCCCCCAGTAAARTCCTCAAAGCCCTCCACAGTGGACCCTCCTGCTAGAGCTTCGTAAGAGCCATTCAGCCTGTGGGAGAGAGACGATAAAAGCTGTACAAATGTCCATCTCCACCTGTTAGCACAAGGCACCACAGAAACAAGGGTGTGTCATTCAGGGTGTGTCATTCAGGGTGTACCATTCAGTATCTCTTGGTCTGTGTGGCCATCAGTGTGACCTGGGACACCAGAATTAAAGCCCCTGGGGACAGACAGTAGGCAGCACCCCTTAAGGACCCAGAGGGAACTGGAAATGCTGGCCGGGAAGGAGGCTGCACTARAATGAAGTGTGCTGTGACTGTCACCACAGCCTGGGCCGTCACCCGGCACAGCTCCTGCCCAGCCCTGTATTTGGCATAGGCCTTCTCCAGCAGTGCGCTACAGAACTCGTTGCCTTCCTCCGAGTGCACGAAGGGCAGCCTCCCACTCTTGGTGGGCACCACCACATCCACCACTCCCCATACTGCCAGAACTGAGGCAGAGAAGAAAGGAAAAGATGATGGGGGCTGATGTAACAGCTCCATGCCACCACCCTCCTTACCCTTCACCTGTTGACACCTCCCCCTGCACGAGCCACTGTAGGGTTTGCTTCCATGTTGGATTCCTCCCCTTTGTAATAGAGRCAAACTCCTCCCAGCTCTATGGAGCATTTAGCAGGCTTCTTAATGCTATATTAAATTTTGCTGAAAGGAAATACTAACAGCATCTCATTGCACATAACATCAAAAGCACTATCTGTATGTGTAAACTGAGTTTACATGGTGGATAGCCCAGAAAGCCAACCTGGATGTAGAATACGCTGAACTATCTCAGGGCTCAAACCTTAAGAAAAAAAAAAAAAACAAAAAAACAACCAATGCCCCTGTAAAAATGCTTCAAGGAGAGGTCATCTAAAGGGGAAGCACTCAATAGTGTTAATGCCTTCTGAAAATACTAGGAAATGTGTGAAACATTGCTAGTACTAAATTTTGGCCTCAAAGCTAGAATGTTTACTCCAGGATTTGCTGCATTCCTGAAAGGAGAGACCATAATCCACAGTGTAATACTCCAAGGTGACCTGGTGGAAGGGGCAGGCATGTGTTCTAAAACTTCTCACCAGAACAGCTCCTTCAAATTTGCAGGGTGAATACACATTGCTCCCACCTGAGCCTAACGTCCAGTCAAAGCAGGCTGGCTAAATCCCAGCACTCTGGGTCCCCAGGCAAGGAAATAAAGRCAAAGCAGGGAMGGAAGGGGAGGAAGGAGAAGGAACCATACTGGCCTGAATTCACTCTCAATAGCTGGCAGCAACAAGAGCTTGGTTTGGGCTCACATGGCCCGATGGTTGTGCTCAGTCTACCAAATCTGTAAAACTCCCTAGAGTCCCATCAGCTGTAAGGCATTAGAACCTCAGCAGTCAGGAGGTCTCATTTAACATTATTTAACTCAGTTCTTTTCTTTCTCTCTCCCCATCAATTTCACATACACACTGTAATTGTTGAATATTTCACTTGTTCCAAACARCAAAAAAAATAAGCTGCTTGAATTAAATACTAGCATTTTTTTTTCTTTTATTCTCAATCCCCTGATCGTATAAGTACCTGGAAATGAAAGATTCCAGCATAATCCTTCTGGAAACTCTGAGCCTTGGGAACAACACGGAACAGAATATCTGGATTCAAAGTGAGGGATGCAATGGCAGCTAGGAGCCAGCAATCACCTGAAAACACACATTACAAGGCAGAAAAGTTCATTAATAACTCCATTAAGTCACACTCTCACAAAATGCCAGCAGTAAGAGCTATGCAAGGTCYTGCCAGATTCAGTATTGGTTCAGCAATCAGTTCTTGTTCTGTTATTTCTCTCTTTTGYTCATTTTCCACTCACCCAAACCACACAGGTGTCTTGGGGCCTCTGAGGCTGGCCATGGTGGTAATTTCAATGGTCTGGTTTGTGCTCTGATTTTTTAATGAAGCTGTGAAAACAGGCTGCTTTACCTAAGCTTGTTAATGCCCTCAGGAGACCAAGAATACAGCCAGAAGGACAAGGCATTTGGGCTATGTGGCTTGCAAAGCACGGCTGGGCAGGACAGAGTCAATGACCTGCAGTACTTTAACTAGACTCAAGCCACCACATCTGGGGCAGACAAGGACTTAGGAGACAGCCAGAAGAAGGCAAAGCAAGATGGTGGGACTTCCATTCCTATCTCTTGAAGAAGATTCAGTGGACAGCAGGAACATTTGGGGGGCTGTTCCTCCTTAGGCCTTTCTTTGAAGGTCTGAACTTGAACCGTCACCATTGCTGGGGATTTGCCCAGCAGTCTGAGGGAAGCTGAAGCCTCCCAGCACCTTTGTGAGGAGGTGAGTCCTTTCTTTGGCCTGTTCCTCATTTTGGAAAGGCTGGGCTTTCCCAGCCCTCCCTGGAGGTTGTGTGCCTTGCAGCTGGAGTTGTTTGCTGTGCCTTGGGGGCTGGGTAAGCAGGAGTCTCTCTCACACTGAGGGTGGTGCCCTGGGAMACTCGGTGACTCTTGGTGTTTGCACACTGCCAACAGCAGGAAGAACTTCTGTGATTCTGTTTTATTTCTGAGGTGTGCAGAAAGCCTAGGAAAACAACACTGCTCTGAAGGTACTAACATTTTCCTGGTTCCCTGAGGATTATCTGTGCCAAGACATAGCTCCTTTATGMCAGTGCATATTCTGCAGAAGACATTGGCACCGCAGCTCTTGCTTCAGAGGAAACAAGCTAACTGAGAAATCAAGGGAAGAGATTAATCTGCAGCAAGATTGAATATCCTAGAGCAGCAGTTAAATCTTGACATTGAGTTGGGCTTTATGATTTAGTGCCATGCTGAATACAACTGTAAAAACAGGATGCATGGACTTGGCAGGCACTCTCTGCTGCCTGCACCCCTCCAGGAGGTGCCCAGACACCTCCTATGAGCTGGTCTGAGTTAGACAGGTGGTGATTTGAGAAACCCCTGGTGTGATGATCTGTAACCACCTGAGCTGGCTGATGGATCCAAGACCATCATCTACCCATTTTACCAGGCCAGGCCTTTCTAAAGAGGAGGGAAAACCTAATATTAGTATGTGAGCTGCTGCTTGAGCCTTCCGCCAGTGTTGCGCTGCCTCCTCTTGGCTGCCACATTCAGGAAAGAGCATTCAGGCTGGAAGGGGGCAAAAGAATGGTTGGATTGCCTGCTTCTCCCCCATCCACCTCCATTTCTTATGAGAAAAGCTTAAAAGAATTTGTCCTGCTCATCCTACACAAGTGAAGTTTGAAGAGGAAGTGTGAGGCAGGTTAAATGCTACTTTGCAGAAAAGCTGTTTGAGGCAAGAGCTCTTAGTTGAAAGATACAATTTCCTTTGCAGAGAAGAAGATAAAAGGATTGTGACATGTTTAAAGTGGAAGTAGGGAAAAGTTGATGCTCTGCATATAGAAAARAGAGTCTGGAATATTCAGACTATAGAACAATTATGAGCAAAAACCTGCTAAGGAGGGATCAACTTGCTGGCCTGGAAGTTTCCTCCCAGCCTTGGGTACTTATGTATAAAATCAGAAAAATTATAAGAGCAATTATATGAGGAAAAAAGGTTTTAAGAACCTCGTCTCCCAAGGAAATGTAGATGCAGGAAAAAAATGAGACTGAGAACACTCAGATCTGCTTTGTATCTATTTCTTTAAGGCTTTCCTTGTTAAAGTGCATGCCTTAAGCTGTTAGAATTTCTGTTTTCCTTGAAGAGGGAGAAATAATGGTCMTAAGTGTGGGGAATGGATTTTCAGAGGAGGAAGATGAAAAGCCTTATCAACTTAGAACTGAAATACCCATTTTTCAGATGCTCTGGCTGTTCCTGGCTTGCTGCAAAGTGCAGAGGTTTATTTCTGAGAAGGTGGCAAGGTGGGGGTCCCTGATGTCCCTCTTGAGTCCCTCCACCCCTGTGAGATCAGAGAAGGCCTGCAGCAGTGACAAGTTGGTGCTCTCCCCATGTGCAACACCTGGAAAAAATTCTCCCCTTCCCAGTCCTGGCCAGGATTTTACAGCCAGTGAWGAAGAAACCACTCCAGGCTTTGCTAAGCACAGTGGATGTTGGATGCACAATTAGGCAGAAGATTCAGTGAAATGAGGGGGGTTTCTTTAAATACATTGTTTACTTCCCCACCTCAGAAGTAAACAATTTCAGAATCTCAGCCCAGATAATGCCAAATGCAGCATGAAATCCTTTAAGGTGCCTTTTCTCACARCATGAATTAACTTCTCAGTGTCTGGGAGAGTGAGCGACGTGAGTGTCTCTGACTGTCTCCAGCACACAGATGCAGTCTGACCTCCCAGGGAAGCATTTCAGGGCAAATCACACCTGGAAAGAATCACATTGGAAGAATTGCARTGGTGAACTTGGCCTTAGAAGCAGCCATGCCTGCCTTGAGCACTGCAGAGTCCTATCTCCAAGCCTCACTTTCTGGGGCTGAACATCCTTGACTAAGCTCGTGCCAGCCAAAAGGAACCAGCTGGGAATTGGCTATTGCACTTGATAAAAATGGAAGTGTGGCTGAATGAAGATGGTTTGGGAGCATCTTTATGTAGCAGAGATACAGGACATTCAAGCTCCTGGGATATTTAYTTTCAGAGTATTTAGGAATCTGTCCATATCAAGGATCTTCCATGATGGGGCCTGAACTGCAACATTGGCCTCTTCCCTTCTTGTACACCACAGTGTAATGGGCAGGGATCCCAGCCCATTAACAAGCCTTCTCAGCCCTACTGGATAACACATGCATAGTTCTAAAAAAGTACAGATTGACAGTTCCTGTTCCCTTTTTCAAAGTTTAACATCATTTTGCCAGCAAGAAGTTTTAGAGTTGAGTTTGTGGTTGTGCCTACAGGACACTGCAACAGCACGAGCTCCCCAGAAAGGCACCTTGTGTAGGACCACTCAAACTTGTTCTGATTCAGCTGCAGATTATAAGAAATCTGTGAGGAAACTGTGAGGAAACTAATTAATTCTCTTCCTAAAATGGGATTTTTTTTTTTTTGAGGGAGAGAATAGGAGACGAATTGGCCAGTTAATTAATTATTTAGAATGTATTTCCAGTAGACATATAGTCAGAAAATATTAAAAAACATTCCTGTTCACCAGATGTGTTTAAAGTTGCAGCATTTTGGCTTGTAAAAATAATTCTCTTTTTTTAAAAAAAAAAAACCTTTTCAACATGAGCCCTGCAAGGTTAAGTCATCTATGAACACATAATGCTGCTTCTGTTTAGTCTCATATTTCATGAACAGAGGYTTCAGACAAGTGCCAGTAATGGTGTTTACTGCTGCTGCTGAATGTCCTGAGAAGAAGCCAGCTTGATTCCTGGATCTGAAGTAATTTTAAAAGGTAGTAAAGCGAAATTTTCTTTTTTTAATTTTTTTTTTTTATTTAAGCAATTCTGACCTTGAGTTTGTGGTGGAAAGGGTAAACATGAAGGCTGGCTGTGCCTAACTCCTGTGTGCGTGTGTGTGTGTGTGTGTGTGTGTGTGTGTGTGTGTGTGTATACATATACATACATACACATACACGCGTGATCTTGGAGAATTACCTTGATGTCCGTGCACTTGCAATCAAATCCTTTGCTGCTCACAGATGTCCTGAGTTGGCTCATGTTCTCAGTGCTACCCAGGCAGCTCCTGGTTTACAGAGATAATCGAATTGCTGCAGTGAACAAGGAATCCTCAGTGACCTGGGTGCTCAGCGGGTCCTCTGTATTGATGATGTTTACCCAAGCATGCTCCACTTGCAGAGGCYATAAAATAAATGAGAAATTTGATTAGTTTCAGTCGCTCCAAAGCTGTGCTCAGTTTCTGTTTAGCTACCATCAAAGTGTCTAGACAYAGAGCAGCTAAACTCTCCTTTGACCTAGAGATGGTGAGTTTCAGCCAAAAGTCCAAGTGTGTGGTTCCAGGATGCAACTGGAGAGCAGAGAGGCATTTCTGTCCCGACTGTGCTCTGGCTTGTTGCTGTTTCAGCAGTGCCTGGTGCCCACAAAGGATCCCAATGCAATGCTGTGCCTCTTGCTCCCTGGATTGCCAGGCAGCTCCCTCTCTGAACTTTAGTCTCTGCWGGAAGCYCTYGTTCAGAGCTCRKAGCACCTGGGGCMTCACAGCAGACATCAAGRAAGMACTGACCCACAAGCTTACCACTTAYGGCAGTGCAGGCTGCCACTGCTTTGGGATTTCTAAAGACTTTCTGAAGTTTTCTATGGAAATTAATTATGTTCTGTGTACAGAAAGCCAGAGGAGAGTCCTGCCAAGGAGTAGTCTTTCTTCTCTTTGGGGTCTCAGAGTTGTTGGTGAATGTATTTTTTGACACCTACGGGATATATTAGCTAGAATAAGGATCTCCAATATCCCTCARCCCGTGGGATTGAACATCAGAAGGGCCATATATTAATGTCTACAGCAAAATAAGTGAACAAACCCAGTACTACTGAGTTCTCTCCCTCCTACAGCCACTTCAAAGGCTCCCTCAACAGGTATYAGATCTCTCTCAGAGCTGTCAGGCTTGGGTTTGCTCTCCAGGATCCCTGTAATCTCCCCAAACCTGCCTGTAGGACAAGACATGCACAAAGCACACGTGGGGTGGGCTCCAGGGCTGGTGTGAGCTGGTGCCTTCGCCTTGGCTTCAGGGAGCTCCTGCAGCTGCCAGCGCAGGCTCGGGGAGCTGCCGTGCCTGGAGTGGCCTCTGGGCGCTCAGAACAAAAGGCAACCCATGAATATAAATAGCGTGGAGCTGGAAAGCTAATATTAAACTGAGGGGGTTCCAGCGTGTTTTATATTATTTAAATTAAATTTATGCCACTTACTTCTTAAGAACTTCTGCAAACAGTCCTCGGGTTAACTTATTCAGATAGCTGCAAGAAAACTTCATAAGTCACCTTTAATAACTAAGACTATGTGACTACATTTCAAGTTGTTACTAGGCTATCAAAAAGATATGGTTCAAAGAACGTTTAAAACATTCAAGTCTTTCAAGTCCCCATCAAACTTCCCAAGCTGATACTCATCTAGCTTACGCTGTTGTCAAAGAAATAAGTTTAATGGAGCAAGACCAACTCTGGGTTTTCTTTTTCCTTTTGTTCCTTTAAACCCAGACCTGCAGTGTTATTTTTAAAAGAAAAKGAACATGTCAGAGAATATTATTAAAAATAGGCTGTATTTCCCTAAAGGACTTGTTACCCAGTCACATACGTGGCTGATSTAAATATGTAATCAGGGTCTGTTTCAATACAAGTGTTTTACATGAGGGTTTTAGTAAGGAGGACTTTGATATTCAAGGTATTGGATCAAATACCAAAAGATCTTATTATGCCCCAGAGATGTAAAGCAAATACCTGAAGGCTAGAAGGTAAGTCCCATGCCTGCAGTTTATTTTTGTGAAGGGTCAGTGTATGTAGAAGCAATTGTAAGCAGCCTTGCAGGAAAATATAGGATTATCTTTCATTATTTTCTCTTTTTCTTTTGAGAGAGTGCAAGAAAATCAAGCTCTTAATAGAGGAATCAGATTTTGGGGCTTTTCTTCTAGGTTTGGGATAACTTTCAGCCCTTAGGTTACAGCCCACCAAAAGCTGTCTTGGGAAAACCCAGAGCAAGGCACCATCCCCAGATTCACGRGAGATTTTGGGGTCCAGTTCTGTTGTTACCACTATGTGACAGATTTTGGCACTGATCTCTAATGAAGCCCATTTAGCACAAGGGACTGGGGCCCTATGGAAACATCCAGCAGGTGACAGAAATAGAAAAGGGCTCAGGGTATTTGCATTCAGTTTCTAGGCTAAACGCAAACAATGCACTGGCGTCTCTTCTAGTTTAAGAACAGATACTATTTCTCAGTGCTATAGCTTGTAAACTGTCAAGGAAAATGAGGTTTTATTTCAGGTGTATGTTCTTAATTTTTTTTTATGCTATTATAGAAACTTTCCAAATAGGAGGTGACAAGAATTGTCACTTTTACTACTTATTTGAGCCATTCTCCTGAAAAACAGTAAGTGATTTCCCCATACTCTGTTGCAGCATCCACCAAATAAATATCCTGGAACAAGTATACGATTGGGCATCTTATTTTTAGCATTTGGAGTACAGGCCCACACACCAGGGAATTTTCTAGCAATTGCTTTAATAGCGCTATGTTTACAAGAGCAGCACTGGTGTTATTTATCGCCAACGACTCGCAGAAATTGTTTCAATCTCATTTGCACAATGGATGTGCTGGAAGACCAGTGAGGTCAGGAGCACTGCAGTTAGCGGCACAGGAAGGAGAAAGGCTGATTTCTCTGTGTCTAATCTATCAAATTCTCATTACAAGAGTCTCAGCCTTCTCGCCTCTCTGTGCAGTCAGGAGAGGTTGCTGCTGCTGTCCTCTGCAGCTGGATCTTATCAGAGACAGGCAGGAAAGGCAGCGGCTGCAGCAGCAGCTACTCCAGGCAGAATAACGTCCCCTTGCAGTCCCCTTCTGGACCCTTTCACAGCAGCCCTGTTTAGCCAAAGGCAAGCACTGCAGGAAAGTGGGAAAGGAAGGGTTTTTATGACAGATGTCTGGGAGAGGATGAGTGCTGCCTGAGCGATATCTCCTCTGATCAGGCCCTGATACRGGGAACTGAGCAGCGCTGCCTTTTTGGTCTGTGCTTGCACAACGTGGCTGGCCCCTGGCTGCTCCTGTCCCTGCTCACAGCTCCACATGAAATGTTGCTCAGGCAGAAAGAAGCATTCAGCATGAAGGGTTGGGAACAATTTGTTTGTTGTGGGTGGTATTACAAAGTTTACATGTTCTGTTAATTTTTTAATGATGTGTTTTCAACTCATGCTTGGACCATCTCACTTGACACAAAATGGTACCTCATAGACCCAGCCCCTTCTAAACCAGTTCCTGCTCTGTTCCTTGGTTGTGGTGCATTTGTTTTGTGTGAAACTGAGGATGGAATTTGCTCTGCCTTTCAAATAAAAATCCCAAAGGACTAGGCTACAGCAGAAAACTTCCCTGGTGTCCCTTGTCTTTGGAGCTGCTTTTGCTGGTATGGGCAGGAATTCCACTCTCGCCTCAAGGCAAATGCTCTCATGATTAGGTTGCTATCCACCT
This sequence comes from Malurus melanocephalus, assembly GCF_030028575.1. NCBI lineage: Eukaryota > Metazoa > Chordata > Aves > Passeriformes > Maluridae > Malurus > Malurus melanocephalus. The sequence goes on along the minus strand of NW_026623781.1, from coordinate 376,297 downwards.
TCATTGTAAGAGGTCAAATGCAAACCAGTTTTCTGCTCCACAGGATTACTTCCTTCCTGCAGGAGAAAGTTTGGTGTCTTCCAATTTTGACGCAGCTCTTACAAGCCCACATATACCCTGTGTCAGGCCGGGATGTGAGTCCTCTTCCTGTGCATCTGCCTCTCCATACTGTATCTGGGAAACAGCTAATTAAACGGTCCATGTATCAGGAGTTTTTAAATTAAGCTTCATTTCTTTTTCTTCTTCCAAAACAAAATTCAGAAGCATTGTACATACCCAGCTCTCCTTGGCAGACATCTGTTCGGGTAGCTCCTCCAATTATAAACTGAGGGCTGGCACATAACTCCTGAAAAAAAACATAATTTCAAATTTTGCATCATCCTTTGTGGTCTGAAAAGTTCCTTTTTCTAGTTCCTCATTTCAGTATTCAAAAACTAYTAAACACTTTCAACATTTCTTTAAAACATGTCCTTTCTCTTCTGTCTGATAGACATGGTCCCAGGATAACATTTCCTTATTAAACTGAGGACTGCATGCAATTTTGGGTTTTTTTAAGGCAAATCTTGATACCCTTTGCTACTAGGCACWGTCAGTGATACTACTGAAAATTTTTGCTGCTGTGGAGACAGAGGTGRAAATCTACCTTAGCATTTACTTCTCACTTTATCTTCCTGAGATTTTGATTCAAGCAGCACAGACGAGTTTGTGACTGTGGCTGCTGCCTGTGCCACTGGAACTGYGCTGAGTTTCCAGTGCCAACGGTGWGGAGGATGTTCCCCCACCCTGATCCTGCTTCCTGAGAGGCCAACCACATGAATGCTTTTATGAGCAACAACCCCCCCTTTCTTCCTGGCCCTTTGGGGCCGGCCAAGTAGGTTATGGCAATGACTGTCACTCCTATCCCAACTCTGARCCCTCCAACAACTCATGGCCTCTATTAGGAAGTTATTATTGTCTCTAGAGACAAAAGCCTTTTCTGTTTTTCTGAGACTTTTCCAGGAGCTCCTGGATGGCAGCGGGAGCAGTTTATAGGAAGCCTAACTTGGCAACCAGGGTTAAGGACAGTTTAGGGCAGTCACCAGCTGTCCCTGAGAGCAGCAGTTGTCAGCTCCAAGCATCCTGTGGAGAGGCAGGGACAACACAGGACTTCCTGTGTGCATGTGTGTGCTGCAGGGCCAGCTTCTGAATCTCCGCTTGCACTCTCGCAAGAGGAGTCATCTCAGCTACGTCACTTTTACTTCTGTCCAGAAGATAATGGTCCAAAAGTTGGTTACCCTCCACACAGGAAAAGGTTTTGTGTCTTTTTGTCTTCTCCCTCCAAAGCAGTGCTAGTGAGCTGTATATGACATTACTCACCCAGACACCTGTCCTTCCTGAGCCATTCCCAGGTGCCACGTGCTCCTTTCACACAGCTGAGATTCCCCTCAGCGGCCCCACATGGGCTGGGACATTCAACCCTGCTGGATCTCAGCCCTCAGTTATTCCTTACTCTGCTCTGCTTGTGTCTCTGCCTGCAGCTCAACATTGTTCTTGTGTGAGAAACCCAAGTCCAATTTAACTTTAACCTAAGTCTTTTCTAAGTCTAATCTTCTCCAAGGATAGGCAAAGCCAAGAGACACATCCGTGATCCATGTTGAGGTAACATCCAGAGGTGCCAGAGTGAKGTCTTGATGGACAAATGGGGTTGCCAGGGTTATTAGACCTGGAGTTACTACACRTGTAAATTTCTATTTCTTACTTTTCAGGTGAAAAAACAATAAAACCCAAAGTCTTAAAATTTTCTGTTCTTCTCATAATCCTTTCCTTCATCAGATGGAGGTAGTAATTTGTGGAGGGCTTTTTTCCCTAATTTTTAAAGTATTTTTGATGTGGCAAAATAACAAAGGAGAAGCAAAGTAGGAACAGAAATAAAYGACTGAGAAATGAGAGTGCAGAAAAATCTCTGAAGCCCTGATTTTGTGACTGAAAAAAAAAAATCTGATCTTTCCTGATGAAAATTACCTTCTTCAAATCAGAGGCTGTTTCTAGGATATATGTATTCAGGTGATAGCATTTCCAGTCAGCTCCTATTTAACTGCTACAGGAAGCTTGAAGCRAGGCATTTTATTTCGGCATTAGCCTGATTTCCTGAGGTACAGCGGCGAGACCTTGGTGTGGTCACAATCGACAGCCAACAGCTCCCGGGGTGCTCCATGGTCTGTCTGGATACACACAGGGCTTTTGCAGCCACCTCTGGATTGCACCCTGGACTTGTAGCTCTGTGGAGCTGGGATGGACAGGGAGGAAGCAGGTTCCCGTGAAGCAGTTAKAGGATTCCCTGTGTTTTCCCTGCCCACTTTCCAACCTTTCTTCTGCCAGCCGTGGAGTAAAGCAAGATAGAATTAAGAAACAAGACATACAGAAACAGTGGATATTCAGGCTCACCACTGATTTAGCGTGGATGTTCATCCGGACTTTGGTGAGATTTGAACCCAGTGAAATCAGTTGTTACAGAGCACTCTTACCATGGGACGCTTCCAGACTGAAGYGTTTTCATCCCTTGAGTTTTGAAGGAAAATGGTCCCAGATCCCAGTAGCCCAGAGCAGAAGGACAGGCTGGGAATTCTTCATGCTTGAGCAGTGTGCCAGTCTGCAGGCACTGCTGCCTCAGGGCTTCATAGTCCTGTTTCCAGCACTTGATGGCATTCCTGTTGGACCCGCCCACCTGATGCCGCTCTTTCTTGGCTGAGGCTCACGGCGACCCTGGCCATGCTGCCCCCTCCCAGCGCCTGCTGCAGCTCTGCCTTTGCCTGATGGGTGAGAGGAGGTGAGGATGGGCAGGCAGCAGGCTCGGGTGGGCCCAAGGACTGCYCTAAATGCTCCAGCAGCCCTGAAGGGAGGAGGCAGCAGGAGAGCAAATATGTACCCAGGAGAGGGGCGGGACCCACCATCACCGTGACTGGGATTATGGGCGCTGCCYGCTGCTACTCCCGTAGGGCTTTTTTGCTTTTTTTGTTGCCCCTTTTTAAAATACTCTTTTAGCAAGAGGCCAAGGAGAGCTTTTCCAAAACACATCTTTTCACACATGGAATGAGACTCTGTGCATTACATATGCTGAAAGTCAGGTTTAAAGATCAGTCCTYTAAAAATCCACATGAAGAGGGCTCAGAACTCCTTTGCTCCTTCTGAGATCAGGCTCGGTGCTGTTGGAGGGTTGTGCAGCCACAAAACCTGGAGTTGGATATCTATTTCCATTGCTTACATGGCTATGGAGATTCACCAGCAATAAAATGCGTGGACTAGACAGAGGTAGAGCTGGCCACTTGCAAAGGGCAAGGATACAATCCAGGAGCATGAACTAAGTCCAAAATGGTAAATTGTTTCACCAGACAGGAGGGAAGCTGGTAAGCTCTGCTACCCCTCTCCAGCATCACCTTGGGCAGAAGTCATTAAAACATCAATAAAAATGGGGCCTTGCCTCAGTTAGCGAGAAGTTACCCATCATATTTACAGTCTTCTGGTGGTGTTTTCTGCATATAAAATATTTACATGCAGAAAGCCTTGGGTGCAAAAACACTTTATAGACCTTAGGTTCCTGTTCTTGTAGGAGAAAAACTCCATTTCTACCTGGCAACCCCATTTTGTACTGACACAGGGGTGCACACCTCCCTGGCAAGGTGCCTGCAAGTGTCTGTAGGCTCAATAAATGAAGGAGGAAATATTTTCCGTGGAGCACAGCTGCTCTCTGCTGTCATCCTGTGTAATGGCTAGGATTCCCCAGCAAAGCCCTCAGCGTGTCTGGCTAAAAGCTGGGTAAACAGTAACTGTGTTTGCCAAGCAGCGTKTTCGATGACTACCTCTTGGTAAAGTTGAAAAGAAGGTGTGGGGAAGGGAAGAGAGAATTTTTAAGGATTGAAACCTGGTGAGATAAGGAGTCCAAACAGGGGCTAGCCTGGTTGCTTGTCTGCAAATATTTGAAGAGAGTGAATGCAAARGAGGAAACAAAATGATTTGGTGAGTTGCAGGTAGTGAAGGCTGGGCTGAGGGAATTWGTATATCAGTTACCCCAAAATTAAACTAATACTGTTGAAATTGAGTAAAGGAAAAGGATGGCCAGCATTTYATCCCTGTTACATTTCAGTACTTCCAGGTATGTCTGTGTACTGAACCAGAGTGAGGAATGGAGTAATAAAGAGTTGAGGGGAGGGGTTTTTTTTCCTGCCAAATAGACCCTCTCAGGGGTATCCCCTTTCTTTGTTCATAAGACAGAATAGCACTTTCTTTCCCATCTTGCACCAGTGCCTTGTGCTGAAATTGCTCTCTTCCTGTGGTATAGAGGAACACTCCCACTTTGCTGTGATTGCTGTAAACTGCAATTTTGGCAGTGCTGTTCATGGAAAAGCATGGTGCTCCAGCAAATGGAAAAGGCCATTTGAACGCAAATATTTTGTTTTCCACTACTTTTTCAGACATATACCTGAAATGCTGTGTGCTCTAACTCCATTGCCGCTAGGTGTGAGTGGGCACTGCAGAGGTGAACCCTTGGGYATCACCAGAGTGTAATAGGGTAAGACAGAGGAAACGTAGGAGCACCTCTCCTTGGAGACAGGCTGAGAGAACTGGGGTTGTTCAGACTGGAGAATGAAAGGCTCCRGGGAGACCTTAGAGCACCTWCCAGACCCTAAAGAAAGYTACAAAATAGCTAGAGAGGGAATTYATASASGGTTTGTAGTGATAAGACAAGCGGGAATGTGTCTTCAAACTGACAGAGRGGAGTTTTAGATTAAAAATTAGGTAGAAATTCTTCACTATAAGGATGGTGAGRCTCTGGCACATTTCCCAGAGAGGTTGTGGATTTCCCATCCCTGGAATTGTTCAAGGCTGGGTTGGAYTGGCCTTTGGGCAACCTGTTCTAGTRAAAGGTGTCCCTGCCCATGATAGGGGGGTTGGAACAAGATAAYATTTAGARTCCCTTCCAACACAAACCATTCTATAATTCTAGAAAACACAATCAGATTTTATTGAATTTCAGTTTCYACGTTTGGAAAGAGGCTGAGTACAACCCTTTTCTGTGGGGGAGGCTTGGATCATGCAACCACCAGTGTGTCCACCACAACCATTTCCTTCCAGTGATCTGTAGCACAGCGCTTCAAATCTATTTTCCAAGCTTGATTAGAAGCAGCGCGACTTATTTTTGTGTAGAAAGTGATACAGAAGCACCACCTAGAGGATATAAAAGAGATGATGACTGCGTAGTTGACTACAGCAATCGCTGACATTTGTATTGTAGGAGGGAAAGATTTCAGGTTTCCCAAAAACTGCTGCTGTAGTGACATTAACCCCTAGGGTAATAGTCATAGTAATTATTCTAATTTTTGTTGCTTCTGGGATTTGCATGGTTTTGCCAGGCTCTTCCTGCTTTCCTTTCCCCTCTCCCCCTCTCTTGATGATGGCAAGAGGGTGAAAGGGATAGGGAAGAACCAATTAAACCAGGAAAATGCATCACCTGGGTTTCAAAGAAGAGACTGAAAATTTCATGCCATCAAGACTGTTCTGTATCTGAGGAAACCTTTAGAAGAAAATACCTGCCAATTATCCAGTAGTTCCAGATACATTTTTGACATGGTGCATTAGAGAGAAATGAGGGCTCTCCTGTACCACAGAATTTTGCTAATGAGGATTAAATCTGCTTCACTGTATTGTAGACCCTGCAGCATGAAAACAAATTAGTTTGACTCTGAGAGCTTGCCTTCTTCTATTCTAGCTGTATGGGCTCCCACCCACCATATTACCATGAAAATGGAGTGACTATCAATAGGAAGACTATTGGAAGCTATGGAAGTTCCTAAATGTTTGTCTGTAAGATTATAGTTTTAGAGGTTGCAATACTTCACCTAAGTGTTTGGGGAGCAAAGGGCTGCTACAAGTTGCAGCCTAGCAGGTTCCTTATAGGAAAACACATACGTAATTAGCCCTGATCCTGCTTTGTTGTTCTATAAAAGCCAGAAAATTGTTGATGCCAAAGGCACAGGAAGATGATATCCTGCAGAGGTAATGCCTGCACCCCGTGTGTAAAGCTCCACAACACGAATTAGGCTGATCCAGGAATGATGGTTCAGTGGTGGGGAAGAAGCTGGGAAGGTCAGCTGCATTTGGAGGATGACCCAGGTGTTTCTGACACCTCACCCTGCACTGGCGAGGGCTGCAGTCAGCCCTGTGATGCTGGGGAATGCTCTGTGCCTCTCCAGATCCCAGTTCCAGACAGGAAAGCAATTCCCTTCCTCGCAAAACATCACTGCTAATTTTGCAAGCCTCCTTCCCTAGGAAACCTCCCTCATCCTAGAAAGGACAGGACAGTTCCTGGGAAGGAGAACAGGAGCCCAGCAGGTGCATGGGCCCATTCCTCCCTTCCTGAGCTGTCGGCCAGTTGTTCCCTATTGTTCCTCAGTATCTGTGTACGATGAAAGGGCAGATGAGCAAGAGGGAGCAAGTGTGAGGCAGAGAAGTTCTGAGTTACTCACACTTGCTGAGTGTGGAATTAAGGAAGGACATGCCCACCCTGCCTGAAACTCCATGCTGTGAATGGCAGCGGGATGCTCCTTATCAGGRACCAGAATGAGCTGTTGCAGCAACAGCTGAAACCACTCACTTGCAAAATGTGAGAGTCRGTGRYTTCAAAGAGCTGCAGGTGTGCAGGGAGATTAWGCAAAAGTCGGATTTCTTTTTCCTTCTGAAGTTGCCTGGTTTTAGGGAGATGCAATAGGCTAACTATTGTTTGGACTGCTACTTTTGCCTAAGAGCATTACRCTGGTCTCACAATCAAATGGAAATCACCTCTTTCTTTGAAGAAAATGGGTGTATTATGTGAGTGTGTGGAAAATCAAGGAACTGCCTCACGTAGTGCTCAAAAGAACTTCGTTCCTTCTAACTGTGGACTCCTATCCATATCAGCTGCTGGGCTGGAAGTAGAAGTAGTTGACTTGTCACCTTACCTCACTGCAGGGGATTTTGAGGGCAGGCTGTTCGGGTGGCTGCTGGGACAGCCAGTTTCCCATATAATAAGGGAAATTCTGCATTAAACCAATATATCCTTGCCTGTCATTAAACCACTTGGGACAGTACAGTCCCTGTAAGTTTGGAACCACTCTATAAAGCCTGGGAGGCAAATATATTCCTTCCCTGCATTGCCCCAGGTACCTCTCCCACTGCTCAATTGAATCCTTGCTGGTTTCATTTCTTTCTGTCTTTGTTCCTTTCTGTTCCTCTCCTCTGTTTGGCTCACTCTCAACCCTCATTGCACCTCAGAGACTTTAAGAAAACTCTGGTAGCTCTGACTGAGCAGAGCAGCCACATAACATCCTTGMACACGCTTGGACTTGGTCGCTGTCCAGCAGAGGCTGTCAGCTGCCAGCAGAGCCCARAGTGGTCTGAGTATCATCTGYGRGGCACAGGGGAGATGACCAAGGAAAGCAAAGTAATTCTATGACAAATTTTCAACCCAGCTTAAACTTCTGCMTCTGCTGGAAAATGGCCWGASYAGAGGACTTCAYAAACCAAAGCTGGTTTTGTGGGYTAGTGAAAACYATTGCTTTGAACTGACACTGGCTTYCTTTAACCCTGACTCTKGAAAAAACAGAGAAGTCTGACCTGTGGCAGCTGTACAGATTTGAACCACTGAGCAGAGCCAAAGAAATGCTTTTTGAGCAGCTCTACAGCTCCCAGATATGTCATGTTAGGATGCAACACAGTCCACTGTGAGTTAAACTCCCAGCTGGTGAGGTGCTGTTGTCTCCTGGTCCAGGAGATGGTCTTTCCTGTAGGATAACTTAGCAGGGCTTAGAGAACCTAAACAGCTGAACAAAACCAGCCTCCAGTGCCATTCTGGGTCCTGCTGCACCTTCAGCAGAACCAGGCTAGAGACCTCAGCTAAAGGTACAGCTATGACTGAATGCACACAGCTTAGGGCACGTAACATTCCTGGATCTGCTGCCAGTTTTCCACGTGTGATCAATTTTCCACGTTCCAATTTTTGCTGCYAAAAATACCATTATTCCCTTAATAAAGGGAGCCCTTCTGATTCATACAGAAGAGGAGACACCTCCAAATCACAGGAAAATTGGACTGTGCCTTGCCAGGTTTGGACAAGCAGGTGGTATCAGGGCAGTTTCCTTGCATGGCCATGATCTGCACCGACAGGCTGGCACTGCTCATACCATTCACATCTAGCTTCAAAAAGATTTTGGGGCCTCCTCTGCTGTGCTGGGAATTCAGTGCACAGTGCTTAGCTTTTATTCCTGTTTCATGACAATGGCTTCCCATGAACTGTGCATGTAGGACCTGTCCTGAGTTTAGGAAGAGGAGTCACAAGTGATGGAAGTGCAAAACTACCAAGCAAATGGGCAAGTGTTACACGCTGCATTGGAGCACTACGTGCCAACAATGAAGGAAAATTTCTCACTGCATCTCAGCAAACGGCACCACCGGAAATTTGTGGTTTTTAAAGCATTTGTCAAACAATAATGTTCATTTTAGTCAGATAGGATAGCTCCAAACCACTGTTTTGAGCATCCAGGACTTGGAAAACAATGTGCAGAAAGAGGTCTCTGTCCTTCCAAGGCAGCTGGGCAGCCAATGTGGGCGGTGGGGGCAGCAGGAAGGGCTCTCAGCCTTTGTGTGCTGCCCAGGGAACACTGCCTGGCACCAGCACATCCTGAGTCAGATCTAAAATATGAAACAAATGGTTTGAATTCTCCCTTGGAGGGTTGCAGTACTACATGAGGGCCAGCAGCAACATTTCAGCCATTCTTGGCAGCAACTCACTGCCAAAACGGAGACTCTCTCCTCCCCCACACCATGTGTGTGTGTTTTGGGGAAACTCAGGAGGACTCCTTGTTTGTGGTTTGGGCTGTTCAGGGGGTGTAGGTGGGTCCATGCCAGCAGTGACAAAACATGTGCTGTGGTTTCCACCAGCAAACCAAGCTGCAATGGATCTCTCTTATGTGCTAAGTTCTAACAAGGGAACAACACGGGGTACAGATGTACCATAGAGGGATTTGTGCCATATTCGATTTTTCACTTTCCTTTGACTTCATTTTTACCTCAAACTTACATAATCGATACGGATAGTTCTGGGTTTTACACAGGAAATACCAACCTTTTTGAATTGATGTGTCCATGTGGCAACGCGGGAGCCAGGGMTGGCGCAGGTGTGAAGCTGATGAGGTGCCCAGTGAGGCAGAGATGCTTCTCCACAGGCTGGGAGCGGCAGAGACCGGGAGGGGAAGTTTCTCCATCCGCGGCTCCCGGGACAGAGGGACTCGAGCAAAGCCAGGAGTGCGGCGGGGCTGAGCAGCGGCGTGGCAGCCGGTGGAGGGGAGGGATGGCAGGCGGGGCCGGGATGTGCCGGGCCGGGATGTGCCGGGCCGGGATGTGCCGTGCCGTGCCGGGGCGGGGCGGTGGTGGCGGCGGCGATGGCGGGGATGGCTGTGGCGCTGGCGAAGGAGCGGGCGGCGGCGGCGGGCGCGGGGCGACACGACCGCGCTGTCCCCTACCTGGGGCAGCACTTCGGGGCGCTGCGCCAGGAGTGCCTGCAGGAAGGGCGGCTCTTCCAGGATCCCTCCTTCCCCGCCGGTCCCGCCGCCCTCGGCTACCGGGAGCTGGGGCCCCGCTCGCACAAGACGCAAGGCGTCGTCTGGCGCAGACCCACGGTAGGGCGGCGGCGGCGGASGGGGGGATCCCCGGTGGCATCGTTCCACCGTGTCACCCGGCTGTTCTCCTTCTCCCACCCCGCAAATGCGGGTGGATTGAATCGTGCGGRGGCGGCGGGTCGGGGCGCGGCTGCCGAGCGTGGGGCGAGCCCTGTCCGGGCGGCAGAACCTCGGTGTGTCCGGTTCGTGCAGCTGCTGATGCTCAGAGCACCGGAGGCTCCCCGTGCCCCGGGCACAGCCTGGCAGCGGGATGTGCTCTGCTTGGAAAACAAACAAAGCAGAAAGGCCGTTTTCCTCTCCATCCAGAGCTCCCTGTGTGCACAAGTCGCTTTGGGTAGCTCTTGGGGCTGTCTCTTCGGATAACTCTTTCCCTTAGCAGAGCCAGGATTTGACCACCGTTCGGTTTATTCCTGAAGCAGCCCCGCCAGCCATGGGAGCCACGGGGTCAGGTGGACTCCGGGGTGCCTCCAGGCACTTCTGAAAGACCTTGGCATAGTCGGTGGTGGGGAGGTAATGGCAGACCAGTGTGTGCATGTATGTGAAAATACAGTTCACCTCCTGGCACATSCTGTGAAGTGACATGGCTGCACACGAGCTTTGGTCACCAGCTCCTGTTCTCACTGTGCTTGGTGTGTCTGGTGCCCGCACTCGTTCCTGCCCTGCCCCATCTCTTTGGTGTTCATCTGCTGTGGTCAATGGTTTGGTTAATTTGTGCAAGTGGGGCCTTGTTCCCCGCCTCACCTGCGGCTGTGTGTAACRCAAGGCTTGTTCTGTTCCCAGGAGCTGTGTTCCAACCCCCAGTTCATTGCCGGCGGAGCCACTCGCACAGACATCTGCCAGGGGGCCTTAGGTAAGGTGGGGGCAGAAAGTCCAGTGTTCCRTGCCCCAGGACACCACGATTTATAYGTGACTCTAGCTCACTCTGCAAATCCATCCTTTTGCATCCCACCACCTCTGTTCATTTCAAATTAGATCTTTTCCATCTTTCCTTGGTATTTGCAGGTGGGCACCATATGTGTTTGGCCACCGAACACAGCCTTTCTGTGGGCACCAAGCAGGGGTGACACAGAGTGGTTTCCTGGTGGCTTTTCTGATCATGACCAGTTCCTTTCGTGTTYACATCCGTGTGCCTGAGAGCAGCCTGACTCATTCTTGCCTTTTACAGTCTGCTTGGAAGAGCAGCTGTGTGCATAGTGGGTTGTTTCTTTCCCCAGTGGGAGAGAGTGATGTTGAGCAGGAGGGACCTCCTGAAACCTAAGGAGATGCTGTAGAGAGAAAAGAAGTTGTATGGGGGATTCCCTGCTGGTTGTCAGCTCTCAAGGAAGACAAAACTGGGATGTTTCAAGAGGAATGGGCCAGCCTGTGAGCCCTCTACRTTTGCCATTGGCTTCTGCTCAGTTTGTGCAATGGCAGCCCCTTGGTGATGCTCTCTGGAGGAGTTCTGGGAGCTGCAGGGCAGTGTCAGGAGACAGTGGGGAGCAAATGGCTTAGTCCGGCTGTGAGTGCACAGCAATCCCAGTCTGGAAGCCTCTCTCCTGCATTGCCTGACCAAATGGGTTTTAGGTGGAGGATGTGTGCAGAGATATGAGAAGAAATCAGGTGAAGTGAAAGCAGTGGGCTCCCATTTATTTCACAGCAGTGAGAYGTTTTGGATTAAACAGCACAGCTGAGGGAAAGCTCTCATGTAGGAAACAAGACTAATGACTGCTGCGCTACGCTGCTGCAGTTGGCAAAGGAACTGAGTTCTGTTTGTTTGCTTTCAAATATTCGCCACATTGCAACTTCTCAGTTTCTAGTCCCACTGCTGCTATTTATGTGTTCATGCCCCAAAATATAACAGGCAGGGAAGATCATATTTTGTGCTTATGTTTTTGTTCTAAAGGTTTTTAGGTAAGTTTTTTTGGTAAGTACTTTGTCACTTAAGTGCAGTTTGTGTAAAAAGCCCCGACAGTAAAAATACTTAGATTATGATCATGGTTCTGCTCATGCCTCAATATCATTGGTGGCATGGGTTAGGCTCTGTTGTGCCTTGGGTCGTTGCCATGTCACCAGCTTCCTTCCCGTGCCCTCTCCACCCAATATCCCATCTCCCACCATGACTGTTTTGGCATAAAGCATATCCCAGTGCTTAAACACACATGCCAGACCTCTGTTATCTCTTTTTATAGTGAAACTTTAYGGTGAGAAGTTCTTCAACTTGAAACTGAAGTTTACTGTAGTGCCATTTCAACATCTGGCATTTTGTGGAGATGCTGCTTTCTGGAGTTACTGCTTTCTGCAGTCTTCCAGCTTTTCTTATCCAGATGCTGTGTCAGCAAGGGCATGGGAATAAAGGATTTGAAACTTCATTTTCACGTTGTGAAACTGCTGCTGCTAATAACAAACTCTGTTTTAAACTGATGAAAGCATTTGCTGGCCTAGTGGTCTTTGGACCAGTCAGATGCTCTCATGGGGCTGTGTGGTATCTCCAGAGGGTATGAACTCACTCACAGCTGGTGGTGTTGTACCTCCTGACTGTATTTGAATCAGAGGTTGTCMGTGCTCTTGTTTATATTACCTTTTTCACCGTGACTGAATACTACAATGACTCTCCCCACTCATTCTCATGAATCTGGGCAGGATTTTGGTATTGTGTGACAGTCCTGTGCTTGATTAAAAATTAGATCCTTTTGCTCTTATTCCAGTATAGCTGTTGAGTTCCTAACAGCCTATATGGAATCTCTGCTCTTTTACACAATGGGGCTGGCAGATGTACTGTACCAATGCTTTTTTTTTTTACTTTTTACCACTGTCTTTTCTAACACTAGCATTTGTATTGATAAATTTGCTTAAGCTTCCACTTACTCAAACTTCGTATTTACTTTGAATGTTCATGTCCCATCACATTTTAGGATGTCATGGAGAAGATTGCACTGGAAGATGTCAGGTGCTTTTGGAAACCTGTGCCTTTTATTGTGCTGCTTCTTTTCCATAGGAAGTTTTTGTAGTCCTATTTATGCCCAAAAAGCCTTGATCAAAAAGCAACASAGCTGTGCCCATGGGGAGTTTCATTGCTGTTGCTAAGCCCTTCAGAACATCCAGGACTACTGCAGGGACAGATGAGGCACCCAGAGCATATGGGCCCATTACAGCTTCATGGCATCTCCTTGGCAGGGAATGTAAAACCAAACAGTTCAGCTAATGAGCAGAGGTTCCTTTTTTGGGACCTCTGCTGCCCCTTGGGATTTAGTTTATCCTTTGTTCTGGTTTTGTGAAGGTATTTTAGGGCTTTTAGTTTTGTTGTGTTTTATTGTTTGGGTTTGGTTGGGTTGGGGTTTTTGTTTGTTKGTTTTTCTTTTTAGGAGAAACTTTTAAAGGCAAGTATTTTGAGTTATTTTTGCAGTATCATATCTGCAAAGGCAGTGATGGTATTTGGCTCCAAATGGCAGCACATGGGATGTGGTGACTCATTACAGCAGAGGGGAGGGTCCGAAGCCAGAGATGGCTTATTCACCCTTAACCACCTTTTTTTGGAGAGGATGTTACCATGGTATCACAACACTGGGGTGTAAACAACACAGGATCTCTCAGCTGCCGTTTGCATGCAGGTGTCTCCTCCTTACACAAAAAAAAGGTGGTAAAAGCACCTAATTAAGCAGGTTGAATTTAGAAAATTAGACCCATGGCTTTCTCATGCTGACAGCCACTCTACTGTCAGTGGGTTTCCACAGCCTCATGTTTGTAACCAAAACACTTTCTGGAGTCCCACAGTATTGAAATAAATCCATTCAGTAGCTGTTGATCTAAGAGTGTTTTAAAATAAGAGGRGTCTGTGATTGGCAGAATGTACATGTTTCCTTTTACCCCATTCTCTTACATGAGCTGTGCAGTGACCAGAGGTGCTGCCTTTTGCTTACAGCCCTTCAGGCATTTGATGGGTGTGTTTTGTTTGTTTCGTCTTTCCAGAATGGCTAATTTTAAGCCCTTGAGGCTATTTATGCTTGCCTTGCAGTTACATTTTTTTCCCCTAACATTCTTGTTATAGCTGGAGATTAGGTAAACGCAGAGATAGGTGTATGGAAATAAGAAATAAAACRCTGAAAGCAGCAAAAAGTGAGCATGATAGTAAAAATACAATACCTCTTGTTAATATAAATGTGTTATAGACAAACTCACAGCCTGATAATATTCCATTTACTGATGATCTTGTTCTACCTACAAAAATTCTTTATGGTTAACATAGCCTTGCTAACTCCTTTCAGATCCTAGGCAACCTGTCTGTCAGCCTCCCCTTGGACATTCCTTCCCTATCAAAGGAAAATCACTGTCAAGAACCTTACAGAAGTACCAGTTCTGACAGTTCAGACTATTTGGTAAAGACCCTGCTCAGGCTTAGTGCAGTCTGAAACTCTAAGTGTAATCACAAGATCTGTTCTCACCCAGGTGAATTGTTAAGTGTGCTTTTAGAGATGGCTGCTCACAAAAGCAGAGATGGTATCCTAGCTGTTGAGAACTTTTAAGTACCAGAACTGAAGGTTGGGTTGTCTCCCATATATGCTGCATCTGTCTTTAAACCTCAGGAAGACTTTGGCCAGAGCTGTCTGAATTAAGATCTGTGTTTGTCTGACTCCAAATCATCCTTAGAAAACAGTGTAAAGTTCATGTGAGAGATTTTACAACAGGCTGCAATTTCAGTCTGCCTCGATRGGACAGCTAGAAAGCAAAGCAAATTCTTTAAAAATTTTGCTTGTGGGTGTGGAGGTCCTCTGAGGGGAGTTTCTCCTTGAATTGCCATGCTTATTATCTCCAGGGAAGCATGACTCAAAGGTGTGTTACACATTGAAGTGTGAATCCTCATAACCCAGAGCCCTGGTCAGCTTCTTGCCCAAGGCTCCCTGAGCTGCTGTGGCCATATTGAATTGTTCGTTTGTTCTTCCTGTGCTGCTCTCTGCCTGCCCCACCCATGCCCTTCAAATTTCTATTCTATGGGACRGAAATGCTGGTGTTTCTTGGAAGGAATGATGTGACAGCTGACCTCTGAGCCAGATCCTTTCCTCCTGACCCTCTCTTTCCCAACAAGTCCCTTTTCAGGACATGGTGATACCTCTGGATGTAGCGACCAGGGAAGAGGGTCTCAGCTCCTTGAAAGGGGCTGGGAGATGAGTCACCACTTTGCAGGGCGAGATGAATGTGCTGTCACAGAGTAGGGAGGGGAATTTCATCATTGCTTTGTAATTTGTCACAGGAGAATAGCAAGGTGACTTTTCTGATTAAAAACTTCCCTGAGTCGCTGATTATTCCCATTACAAACAGCTGGAGGAGGCAGGGCTGAAGGAAAAGTTTTATGTTTGGTTCTTCCCCTCCAGGTTGAGAAGCAGTAAAAGCASCTCGGGTTCTGAAATTATTCTGCAATTTCACCTCTTCCCCCATTGCTGAGATGTGCAAAGGGCCATGGGGCAGATGTATTTCAAGGAGCTGCTGCTGTGGGCAGCCTGAGGGAGCTGCAGGTTGCCCGTGTTCCTGCTGGTGCTATCAGAGCGGGATGAATTTTGGCCCTGAGGCTGCTCCTCAAGGGCTGCTTTAGAGTTAACTCACCCAGAGGCTTCCTCCCMTTTGGATCTCAGCTTCTCATCCATAAGCTTTTGAGCCTTTTCCCATGGGAGGAAGGTGGCTGTGTAGGGGCTGCTGCTTTGCTGGCCTCCGCTGGCTGACACCTGTGGCTGGTTCACACACCGACCCTGCAATCCTGCAGCACTGTTCTGTGGGATCTTTGTGGGATCTCTGTGTGATACCAACCACCCTCTCTTCACAGAGCAGGGCCCTGAGGGTCTGGGGATGGAAATGAGTTTTGTGTTGGGCTGTGGCAATCGGAATCATCCGGGCCTGTAAATCTCTGAGCACCTCGCTAACGGGCTGTGGGAGGCCCACGGCTGAGCGTTAAGGTGACTGCTCTGTTACAGTAAAATAYTTAAAGTRAAAATGYGCTCTGAAAYAACTGCAGAAAGTAGARGTGTAATGTTTACAGASCTGAGGTCTCTTCCTCCCTCTGCGTGGCAGGAGATGGTGTGGAAAAACACCGTCCYGGCAGCCTGGGGCTGTGGTGAGCAGGGCTGGGGAGTGCTGACCCCATCCCAGCGGGATGTGGAGCTGTGTGGGGCTGGAACAGGGTCTGCCTTTGGGGCTCTCTGCCTTCAGGGCTCCTTCAGGGCTCTCCTGCCTTCGGGGCTCTCCTTCCTTCGGGCTCTCCTGCCTTCAGGGCTCTCCTGCCTTCAGGGCTCTCCTGCCTTCAGGGCTCTCCTGCCTTCGGGGCTCTCCTGCCTTTAGGGTTCTCCTGCCTTCGGGGCTCTCCTGCCTTCAGGGCTCTCCTGCCTTCGGGGCTCTCCTGCCTTCGGGGCTCTCCTGCCTTCAGAACTCTCCTGCCTTCGGGGCTCTCCTGCCTCCAGGGTTCTCCTTCCTTCGGGACTCCTTCAGAACTCTCCTGCCTTCAGGGCTCTCCTGCCTTTAGGGTTCTTCTGGCTCCTGACTGTGCTGGACACCGGCACAGTGCTGAGCACAGTGTCCTGGAGCCTCCGCAGGTGTGTGAGGTGAAAGGAGCTCCTGTTCCGAGCCAGGCTGGCAAGAGGCCTCAAAGGGGGCTTGTCCACAGGACAGGCCCCTGGGCAGCAAGGCTATACATGTTTATTAAACGTGGAGAGGGACTGGAATGCGGCCTGGACTTGGGAAAACACTGTCCCTTTGAGGAGAAATGGCACCCCTAAGTACCTGTGTGTGCCCACAGGCTCTTTGCCTTTTCCTGTTGCTGCTTCCAAATGTCTAGGCACTCAACTGAATATGAAATTTTCTTAATAGTGCCAGAATGGGTAATAACTGTGGTGGCCGGACAGAAAAAGCTTTCTTTGACTTTTTTTTTTTTTTTTTTTTATGACTTAAGCCTTGAGGAAACACTTGCCTGGAGCTGGAGGGTATTTGTGTTTATATTTTTGATTTGTCTCAGAAATAAAGTGATGGGAGGGACGAGCCTATCCCAGCTGAGGGGATTATTGTTTATAATGCACWGTCCTAATGCACAGTGCAAACACTAAAGTTTGGATAATGAATGTTGTCGGTTTTGAGGTTTGTTTTCCTCTGATTTTACAGGGGACTGTTGGCTCTTGGCTGCCATTGCTTCTCTCACCCTGAATGAAGAAATTCTGGCCCGTGTTGTTCCCAAAGACCAGAGCTTCCAGGATAAATATGCAGGAATTTTCCATTTCCAGGTATCTGGAGAACAGCCTTTTCCCCTCAGAGCTGTTGGCCAGGAGCCAGCATGGTTGGCTATGTGTCCATGTGTGATGTTCCCTGGAATGGCTTTGTGGGAGGTCAGAGAGCCTGAGAAAGGGAGACATCTATGCAGGGTGGTGGAAGGAACCAAAGAGCTTGGAGCATGGGCTGCCTTTGTGCTCCTTCCTCCCTGGGCTGAGTGCATCCCTGAGCAGGGTGGGTGACACTGCTGGGAGGGGGATCCTTTTCCCCTGGGAAATCRAGGCTCAAAGATAAACATCCTGGTGATGGGAATGCATGGCATGGGGTGGTCACGAGATGTCTGTGCTCTCTCTCCCTCAGTTCTGGCAGTATGGAGAGTGGGTGGACGTGGTGGTGGATGACAGGCTGCCCACCAAGAACGGGGAGCTGCTCTTCGTGCACTCGGCAGAGGGCAGCGAGTTCTGGAGCGCGCTGCTGGAGAAGGCCTAYGCCAAGTGAGTCTGGCCAGGYGTCCACCCCACTCACTCCTCTGCTTCCCCATAATATYCCCAACTGTATGGATACTGTGCATTTAAAGTGTCAGTCTGCTTATCAGCCTTTGCAGCTTCTGGGGTATCCCACAGTGGCTCCTTTGGTACAGCTTTTTTGGCAGGTGCCCAGGACAAGGAGCCAGAAACATTGGCTTTGTGGCTAGCCAGGAAAAGTAGCTCTTGCATCTSGTGGTGAGGCTGTTCCTGGAGCAGCCTTCTGTCACCAGGGGCTGGGGAACTCCGTTCCATGTGCTCTGTGCGCCTGTGAGAGCCTGGCAGCTGCAGTGTTTCAGGGTGCAGAGCACATCAGTCCATGTGCCCAGGTCTGTGTTCAATGCTCATGTGTGAATCTCCATTTTTTGGTTGGCCAGAGAGGAATTCTATCCTCTAACTTTACTATTTTGAATTTTAAAATTTAGATCTGCTGAAAATCAGACCGATAATTGTTAAAGGGATTAAAAGACTGTGGAAATAGAGAGGCAAATGTTGGGACTTATTTTTTTTTGTAATTTTTTTTTTCTTTAGAGAGTGTTCAGGATTCCTGTCATTGGTGTGGCTGAACCTGCAAACTATAAAAATGATTGTATCATATTTCTTGYTGGGCTTTCCAAGTACAGAGGTCTAAGAAGCAAAGCTGAATGGAGGGGCATCTTTGGTGATGCTGCAATGCTCCTGAAAGCAGAAATGCTGTGGCAGCTGGCACAGTGARTGCCTCTCCTGAAGGGGACAGGAAGCCTGATGGGTGTGTGTGTTCCCTGTTTTGTACAGGCTGAACGGATCATACGAGTCCCTCTCTGGTGGCACCACTACAGAAGGCTTTGAGGACTTCACTGGGGGAATTGCAGAATGGTATGAGCTGCAGAAGCCGCCCCCCAACCTCTTCAAAATCATTCAGAAGGCGCTCCAGAAAGGCTCTCTTCTTGGCTGCTCCATTGATGTGAGTTAGCAGGTTTGTTACTGTGCATTCAGGCAGCTGCACATGGGGTGCCAGTCCCCTCTGCCCATGGTTCTCTGCTCTACCTTGTGCCTGGACAATCTGATCCACAAATGTGACCCGGGCATGTGCTCTTTGTGGGGTTTAGGTTGAAAATAAACTTCATTAGTTCATGCAGAAAGCTCCTTCCCTCCCCTGTGCTTCCTCCTTGAGACCTTTTGCTGTTTTGTGGGTTCATGGTAATGGATTCTACAGGGAACTTGTCAGGGGTCCTGATGTACATCTGTGTACCTAAGGAAGCTTTATCTTGGCAGCAGGATGGTGCAGGCTTGGTGGGTTTGGGCACAAAGCTGCCTCTAATGGCAGCTGCAGTCAGGTGCTCAGAGGTGACAGCATCCATCCTTGCCGCTGCCCTTTTGTTGCACAAGTTGTGCCTAAAATGTTCCCAAAAAATCTGGGCTCAGTTCTTGAAGCAGAGAGGCTCGGACTGTTGCCAGAACTGTAAAAGCTTTTGTGGGAAAACACATTGTCAAAAGCTGGAGCTGCACGGGAAAGAAAAGAGGAGCTTTGGCCCTGCCTTCAAGGATTCAGCAGCGCTTTTAGCCTTACTGAAATGAATCTAAGTATTGTTAGTGTGCTAATCACCCTCCTCCCAAATGAGAATGCATCTTAGTTATGTCCAAAAGGAAGGTAAATTGTTTACAAAAACTCCATTCATAATACAGAAGTAAATGTTTCCTCCCATTTTTCAACATAAATCAGAGTCCCAAGAGAGGGACTCCTTCACAGCAGGAAAAGTGCTTGGTTAATGTCAGTTTGACTTCATGGTATTTTCGAGGCCTGYTTTACTCATTTGCATTTAGATAAGGATCTGACATCTGGATTTCTGCTCCAATTGATAGAAATCCTTTGGATGGGTGGGGAGGAGAGTAAACATACTGTGTTGTTGATAAATGCTGTCACTTTGTRTAGTGTAAATTAACTGTTTCTGAGTTTATCCTTTGAAAAAAAACCTTGTAAAACCTCTCCTTCTCTTCTGTAAGAGAAATAGGGACATAGATATTAGACATTACATGCAGAGTGTGCTGTGGGGCAGTAAAAGGACATGAATTGACAGCAGGAGTCCTGCCTGCTCCATCCAGTCCTGTTTGTCTAAGCTTCAAATATGCTTCCTTAGAGATGACACTTCTGAAATGGGGGAAGGACAATGACAGCTATATTTCATAGGTGGTTAAAAAYTCACTATCCAGCAAGAAGTGACTTTCCTTTGCAGTGTTAAAGGCCAGACTGCCCAAGTATTGTAGTAGCTGTGAAAAATTGAGAGGGGGATGTGCCTTCAGGTACAAATRGCATCCAAAGTCCAGCTGTTCCCTTGCTGCCCTGCAGGACAGGTCCTACTGTGGCAGTGCTGGGGAAAGGAAGGGGAGCCTCCTGACCTGMTGTGGAGCTGGAGGGGGTGTTTTGACCCCAAAGCATGCTGGACCTGGCTGTGATCCCATTGTAGCCTCAGGCCAGACACTCCCTGTTTTTCTCCTGGTCTCTTGAGAATGTGGAGTTTATTCTGTGTATCATTTCCCCCTTGGAGGTGCTCAAGAGGGTTGCACCACGAGTGTTTTAGAGCCAGAAGGGAGCTTTGCTGCAGTGCTGAGCTTCTGGTGTGCACCCTGTGCCATAAACATGGCCCTGGGGCTCCAGCACCACGACGTGTGGCGCTGTCCCCTCTCCCTGCTCTGTCACACAGATCCCTCTGGCTGCCCCTGTGCAGCAGCTAAACCACTGCTTTTGCCTGCCAGCCAGTTGAAAGCTGTGTTGGAGGGGGAATCTTTGTTTTGTTGGATCCCTGCCCGTGGGAAGCTGTGGTCACTGATGTCCTTTGCTCCTCCAGATCACCAGTGCAGCAGAGACTGAGGCGGTCACCTCGCAGAAGCTGGTGAAGGGACAYGCATACTCGGTCACTGGGGCAGAGGAGGTAGGTGTGCCACCCTAGGGGACAGGGTGCAGCAGGTCTTGTCTTGAGGCAGATACAAACCCATCTTCAACACTGAGAATTTTTGCTGAATTGGGTTTTGAGTCTCTTCTTTCTGATGGAATGCTTAATTAGTTTAGGGTAAACACAGATTTGCCTTCTTGGGTGTTTACCAAAAAAAACCCCTATTATTCCATGAGCATGGCTATTTCCCACTGAGCAGGGTGGTGGGCAGCTCTGTGCAGAGGGCACTACCAGGCCCTGCAATGCAGTTCTGTGCAGTGGGCCACACTTCACAATAAATGCACAGCAAAGTGTATGCCAAGCAAGAAAAACATCGATTGTTGTCCCTGAAGTGGCTGCTGACCAGCAGCTTTCAGCAGGCCATGGGGCACAGACTCAGGGGACCTGCCCAAGAGCAGGTGACTGGTGAAAGCACAACAAAACAAGGGATGCAGATCATGGCATCCTTCACGTGTGCAATGGATTGCAGTTGCTTCCCTGATAATTGTTTCTGAAATAATTTTTGAAACTTCAGCAGGAGCTGCAGGGAGCYGATGACCTGCTGTGCTGGTTTGTGGGTGTGCATTTCCTCTTCCTCTCACAGCAAAAGCAAGGAAGTAGGAGTTTGTTCACCTTAATTCACAAGTGGGCATGATTTAGCCAGGCTGTTYACTTGGGGATCTGTGCAGACTTTGTGAGGACAGTTCACTCTGAACTCTGTGCTGCTGCTCTGCAGTTTTCTTGGCTTCAGGCTCCAGAGGTGCACCAGCTCCTGCCTCAGACGAGTGCTGTGTGTTCCCCAGAAGGAGTGGTTGTTTGCACTGGAGCTCTCACCGCTGTGCCTGGCCTGGCCTCTGTGTGRGTGCAGAGATCAGCAGRTGACAAGAGRAGGGTCTGAGGCTGCTGCACTGCGGGGCAGTGGTGTGGTCAGAGGGGTTGTGGCCAGTCTGAGTGTCCCATCTCATGTAACAGGCTCATCTTATATGTAAGGGTGGGGGAAGGCATTTGAATGTGAAAAGGCAGTTTATACCTAAATGACAACATGGAGAAACATCCCTGTACCTTCTTTTTAGCTATACTGTAGCAGTTTTACRTTCCCTTTTCCTGGAATCCTGTCAGAGGTAATTTTTCAGCAGCACAAATCAGGTATTTTAGTTTTCATGATCTTTGGTTTGTGCATGTTGTGAAACTTCTCTGAACAAGCTTGGTTGTGTGCAGCTCACTCAGAGTCAGTTGGRCTTATTCTTTTGGACAAGATGTGTGCACCTGGTCATGGGTAGGACCGAGATACTCGCTCTGTCATGTTTTTAATTACTGTACAAGATGAGGGAGGGAGCGGGCTGCTGAGTCCCTCCCTGCTGAGTCACTCCCCATACGCTTTTGCTCCCATCAGGTGAACTTCCGAGGAACAGTGCAGAAGCTGATCAGAATCCGAAATCCCTGGGGGGAAGTGGAGTGGACTGGGAAATGGAATGACAAGTGAGTCAATGACCTACTCGTTGCCAGTAGCTCTTTCCTGCAGGGGTGCAGTCGTGTTTCTGTGCTTGCCTGTCYTTTCCCTACCTCAAATCCCTCTGTAAGTCATGTCTGGATGTGGTGTTCACATGGAACTGTTTCAGAGAGAAGCATCCCATCCCTGGCATCTCCCTCGTAGCCATCACGGTACATGGCGCCTTTCATGTGAATTCCTGCCTTTGTCTAAGATGCAGTGATTTGGTGGGTGAATCCTAGAAAACTCCTTGTAACTTCTGCTTATTTAACAGCCTGGATTCAGTGGTGAGCTTCTGAAAACTCACATTCTAAAAGGGCTTTAAAAACCCATTTCCTTTGCTAGTAATGAAAGCTGGAGTTTACTGACTTCTGTGTGTGGCTGGGCAGTTTTTATCCTGACTCTTCTTTTTTCTAATACAAAGCTCTGTCTCAGCCCAGGCATTAGCACTTTCTGAAAATAACATTCTGCTTCTCATCCTTACCTTGGATATTTGAGAAGTGAGGTATCTTCTGTGCCAGGTCCATCTATTTTTAATTCTGCAGTGGTTTGAGAATTCTGGAGCTGCTTAAAGGGAGATCTTGGGGAGTATTGCAGTCATGTGAATTCATTGTGCCAGARCACTACATTAGGGGTCAACCTTTCCCATATGCTGTAGCTGATGTGGGCTTCTCTCCCAGCTGCCCAAACTGGAGYGGTGTTGACCCTGAGGTGCGGGAGCGACTGACCAGGAGACATGAAGATGGGGAATTTTGGTAAGTRTCACTGAGTTCCTATTCCAGCAGAAGGGAATATCATCTGCCCTGCTTTTTTTTCATACGAAGTAACCTCTCCCAGTTTGCTCTCCAAGATGAGTGTGCAAATTCMCCCCAAATCCTAGTGTTGAATCACAGTGACAGGGAGGGAGGATGGACAAGGTGGTTGTAGGGAAAACCCGTCCCTTCTGAGGAGACGCTGCCCATGACATTGCCTCCCACAGGATGGCGTTCAACGACTTCCTAAGGCATTACTCCCGGCTGGAGATCTGCAACCTGACTCCRGACACCCTGGCAAGTGACAGGTACAAAAAGTGGAGCCTGCTGAAGCTGGATGGGAACTGGAGGCGAGGAGCCACTGCAGGGGGCTGCAGGAATTACCCAAGTAAGAAAAACTGGGSAAAAGTTTTACTTGTCCACTTGGACTTTGTCTGGGAGCTTCTGGGAGGTGGTTTGGGGTGRYTTATGGGATATCTAGGACWAATCTYCTAAAAGTGCAGGTGTCTGGGAGATGTGGCTCCCTGATGATAATCAGGTTGTGATTGGAAAGGCTGGAGTAGGGGTGGGCAAGTCAGCGCATTGGTTTTCCCTTCTCAGAGCTGATTTTGGCAGTCAGAGCCACACCTGTCCAAGCTGACATGTTTCTGTATCATCATGGTTGCTTTCAAAGCAGCCTCTGAGCAGTTTGCATAAACCCAATTTGCAGACACTTTCTGGACGAATCCACAGTATYTAATCAAGCTGGAGGAAGAGGATGAGGACCCCGATGACCCTGAGGGGGGCTGCACTTTCCTCATTGGGCTGATCCAGAAGCACCGGCGGAAGCAGAGGAAGATGGGGGAGGATATGCACACCATCGGCTTTGCTATTTACGAGGTGAGTAGGGCTGTGTAGGGATGGGGGGGAGAAAGGAAAATCGCTCCTGCAAAAATGGAGCAGTGCAGTTCTCATGCTGGGCTTTCCATCAGAACTTGCACGGGTTGAGTCAGACACCAGCTGCAGCAAGGAAGCTGTAAAGAGACAAAAAGCTGCATTCTTGTCTTGCTCAGCCCCTGTCTCCTCTCCTGATGATGGAGTGGTTGGAGGGGCAGGGGTGTGAAAGGGGAGGTGGGAAGAAATRGTAGAGAAATCAAGCCTACAAAACAAATCAGTGTCTGCAGGGAGGAGATTCAGCAGCAATCCACAGCCAGCTGGCTCTGTCTGTGCCAGACTGTGCCCACGCTGCCCAGGTGAGCCTCACCTGCATCAGGGGTGGAGCTGGGAGCTGAGACATCACTCAGCCTTGGTGATGTGGGCTTAACACTCACCTTCCCTTCAAGCCAATCTTTTTTCTATTTTTTTGGGGGGGTTGTTTTTTCAAGTATTGGATATCCTTGTTAACTAATGGTGAGAAGAAAGAGCCCTTGAGAAGCCATTCAGCAAGTGAATAATTCTCTTCTTTTCTCCTTGCAGGTGCCCCCAGAGGTATGTGGCATGAGCTGGTGTCGAGGTGCAGAGCTGGGGCTGAATGGTTGGTGGGAAGTGGTTCAGAGGATCCTGCYTCACTGCAGGACACAATGACTGCACAGAGCCTGAAGTTAGAGACCATTCATTCTGGAAGGTGCCTTGATCCCACGTTGCATTTTCAGAGTGTCTTAGACTGGGTTCTGTACTGCAGAAACTCACCACTCTTCTGCGGCTCTTCTCCCAGCCCAGCCCCACAGCTGCTCCCCAGGCTTGTGCAGAGTTGACGTTTGACTCATGAATAATATTCCAAGGAGGTATTTATGTTCACTTCCCCAAGCATCTTTATTGGTTTCTGTTTCTACCTGCAGGTAACTCAGAGTACACCTGGGGGTCACAGTGGTGGCAATGCAGCAATGCCTGTGCAATACAAGGCAGGGCTGTGGCATCTTTGAGCTGTTTCTCCTCAGACAAAGGACTGAATTTGAGCAAAATTGCTGAAGAACCCTGTGAATGAGTTTGTTGTCCCTGTAAGGGACAAAGCAAATCACCCTGTGGCTACTGAGGCTGTGCCTAAACCAGTGGCTTTTACATAAAATATGGTTTCATCGGGAAAAGAAATGGTGCTCCTGGTTAATTAAATTCCTTGTGAACCTTTTAAATGCCTTAGCARTACTCTGTCATTCACCCTAGTGGTCCAAATATTTAATTTCCCTAAGAAAACTCATTCTAGCTACAGTCCCATGACTTCTTTTCTTCCAAAAGATGGAATTTTATGTCCCACTGCTGCAGCAGGTCTGACAGGTTTTGCATTCTTAAAAATCTRGGAGGACAGGAAGGAGGAGTTTTCTGAAAGATGAACATTCCTGAAGTTGGCTTCCAGAGCTGAAACAGCCCCACAAACAGACCCTGCAAAAAGAGCTCTTTCTGGAAGATCACAATCATTGAATGGTTTGGTTGTAGGGGACCTTAAAGATCGCACAGTTCCAACCCCCTGCCATGGGCAGGGATACCTTCCAATAGATGTTACACCCCAAATATTGTTTTATTTGATTATTTTGGTTTGTTTTATTCTGGGAGCCCTCCATAAGCAGGRTCTGCTTTAAGGCAGCCTGACCTCAGAAACAGAGCTGAGCTGCAGTTGGCACCAGCTCAGRGACCAGAGGGATGTGGCTCATGTGCCATCTCAATTTAAAGAAAAATAGTTGGTGGAAGRATTTGCCCAATGTCTTCAGACACTCATCATCAGTAGCAAAACAAAAGCATGACCTGAATGATTTATTCCAACGATCTGCAATAAATCACTTGCAGTRGCATCTCAGGGGTGCTGTGCTGGGATGCACCCACCCCCTTTCTCTTCTTTTTCAGTTCTGTCAAACTGACATCTCCAATTTTATTTTTTTTTAAATTTTCTTTTCCCCCATACACAGCTAACTGACATATCTCTGATATTTTTAATTTATAAATGTGAACACGTGCAGACTGTGAGGGTTTTTTTTCTCTTTGTTTTTCCTAAGTTTTCTGGCCAGACAAACATTCATTTGAGCAAAAACTTCTTCCTGACCAACAAAGCACGGGAAAAATCCAATACCTTCATCAACCTCCGGGAGGTGCTGAACCGCTTCAAGCTCCCTGCAGGAGAATACATCGTCGTGCCCTCYACCTTCGAACCCAACAAGAACGGGGACTTCTGCCTCAGAGTCTTCTCTGAAAAAAATGCAAACTCCACGTAGGTAGCKTTTGGTGACCATGGAACAGCAGTGTGGGCATATGGGGAGATTTTTATTATTGTTATTATTATGCCTATTATTATTAAAATTAAAATACTTAGACATGTGGCATCTAAAAGAGCAGCTGGGCTAAAGCCTCAGGAAGGAGTGTGGGGTCTTTGGTATTGAGTTCTCCTGATTCAAAACAAGCAAAACCCTTCCTCAATCCTGTAATATTTGGCTGCATATTCCTGCAACAGTGAGAATAATGGGATGTCTGTTTTGTGAGGACACATTCAGCTTTTGATGGGCCCTTAGCAGTGCTTGGGCACCATCTGTAGGTCTGGTGTTCCCTCAGCATGTGGGGGATAGCAGGAAACACATTGGAATTGCTTTAGGGCACTCATTTTTTTCTGTTTTAAAGAGAAAAAAAAAAGAAAAGAAAAAATAAATTACTAGACAAAGTTTGATTTGCACCCAAGAAGCAGGTCTGGTGCTAAGTAGGCAGTGACCCCAAAGAGCTGTGTGCCCCAAAATCTTGTCTATGGCTCTGCACGACATTGCACAGTTTGTAGAGTCTTTATAAACTCTTGTTGCCCTWGCTGGGGAAATACAGCTTTCCCTGTGACCTGCAGTGTTTGTGCTGGATTAGTCCAGTGATTTTTGAATGCTCATTGTCATTTCCATATTTTAAAGACTCCTTCTTTAATTGAAACTTGAAGGAAAAGCATTGTAACTTGTTTTATTTTAATACTGATTTCTTTATCTTTTTAGGGTGATAGATGATGAAATTGAAGGCAATTTTGATGAGGTATGTCAAATTAAATGTTTTAAATTGAGATAATTTTATTGTAAGTAAAGGGGCGTTGGAGTGCCTGTTCCCTGTGCAGGGTGATATTTTCTTTAGGCATTATCAAGAAATGTTGTCCCACTTTGGAAAATAACTTTCARTAGCCATAGCTGAATGTCAGGCAAATGGAAATACCATCAGCAGTATAATGGAAACCTGTGTTGCTCTTTATCCAGAACTTGGACTTCCTAGGYAGAGGTACACTCAGGTGCAGTTAACTGGAGCCACAGGAAATTCCCTTTGCTCKCCAGGAATCCAGGAGTGCAGCTTTCAGCAGTTAGGGGTGTTTCTGCTTGTGATGCTGTTTCCATGAGTAACTGGTGGCTCACCAGATGTTGAGTCTCACTGGAGCTGGGGATGCTTTGCCTGCTAATATATCTCCCCCATATACAATTTTTTTCCCCCAGCATTTGCATTGCAAGCATTTTGAGATGCCCTTGAAAATAAAAGTGATTAAAATCATAGTAAAAACCACTTTGTACTTTCAACATCACCATGTAAATTTTTTACTAAGGGCAAGAAAAAGCGTTAAATCTTTCTCGGGCAGAAACTCCCCTCCTTTTGACATTCTCTGTTTCTCTCTTTCAGACTGAGATCAGTGAAGATGACATCGAACCAAGCTTTAAAAAGCTTTTTGGGCAGCTAGCAGGAAGTGTGAGTGTTTTTCTGGCAGTATCTTAATGGCATCATGGGTGAGTGGGTAGGAGAGATGCCTCCCCTGGGACAGAGTTCAGTTCTTGTGCTGAGTCAGGTCTCAAGTAGGAGCCCAACTGTGCATCCCAGAATCTGTGCAGTCACCCAGTTGCTTCCACAGTGGATTTGTGAGTGTTCCTGGTGAGCAATCTCTGCTCCTTTTGAGCTGTGGGCTTGGCTTTTATCTCTGCAGGGCCYGAATTCTGTCCTTGGGCAGAGCATATGGCCGGGCTGTGCCTTGTCCCCAGGCTGCCTTTGCCTCAGGCACACCTCACGGCCGGCTGTGCTAATCTCTGAGAATTGAGGGTACTCCTGACAATGGGAGCTGGGGAGAGCTTCCCACGTGCCTCCATTCAAGGGAACTGAACTCGAAGGGAGGTTTGAAACTGGACAATTTGCCCAAAGGAATCAGAGGCYGCAGATGGTGTCTACAGCTCACAGTGGAAAATCTGTTTTCCTCTTTTCCAGGATGCAGAGATCTCTGCCTTCGAACTGCGCAGCATCTTGAATAAAATCCTGGCAAAACGTAAGTGCCTTCCTCCAGCAGRAGCTTCAGGTGACCACCAGCAGGTTTCCAGCATGGCCATGGGAGCACAGAGGCCACCACTGACCTGGGCAGGGTCAAAGCCTGGGCTCTGCCCCAGACCTGCTGCTTGGTTCTCCATATGGCCACGGCCATGTGTTCTCTCTGCTGGCTTCAGGAACACTGCAGGAACACTGGGGCTGTGCCAGCCCAGAAGGTGTTCCAAGGATGTGTGCTTTGGCAGGGTACAGATGGGTGTCTTTTATCCCAGCATCTGCCACTGGGAATTGGCTGCCAGGCAGATGGATGGATTTGAACAACGCTTGATAATAATCAGAAGAGGTATTGCTGCTGTTTCAGTATTGAACCACTCCTGAGTGGTTTAAGCAGTCGCCCAACCAACAGTCTGGAGTCACCCCAAGGAGCATGAGAAACTTTGAATCTCTGGGCTTCTTTTCCTGTGACGTGATTCCTAGCTTGGCTCTACATTGTTTTCCACCCTTTAAAGAATGCTTGACAAACAAGTGCTTGGAGAAATAAGTGTATTTTTAATTTCCAAAGTGAAATCGCATGCAGATGGCCAGGTGCGTGGTGTATGTCTGTGTGCACCATCCAGTTAGCAGTGGGTTCCCAGGCTTGGCTCCATRTTCAGTCCTTGCAGGAAGCCTCCTCCTGCTGACCTCCATAAGCTCTAAGTTGTCCACAGAGGTCCACTTTGCAGGCAGTAAGGGCACGAAAGCTTTTGTCTCTTTCTCCTGCTCCTGTAGCCCAGGACAAACCAGACTAAGCAGGCTGTTTGCTTAGGGACACATCCCAGCTAACTTTTACCCAAAGCCTCTTTGTCTGCTTGAAGGAAGCCACAAATGGCACAGAACCAAATAAGGTGTGGATACACTGGTGAGAGAGCTCATGAGCTATTTAGGAAGGTGCTGTGGTGCAGCATGCAATTATAATCCTGTCTTTCATTCTTTTTTTTACAGGCCAAGATATTAAATCTGATGGCTTTAGTATTGAGACATGCAAAATAATGGTTGACCTSTTAGATGTATCCTTTCAGGGTCTTCCCAGATGATATTCACCTTCCTGTGCTGAAGCAGGCGAGCTGCCTTTGCTCCCTGGTGGGTCCATCCTGATGCACTGATGGCTCCTGAGGTGGAGGAGCTGGTTTTACCCTTATTCCTCCAGAAATGCCAGTCCCTTGCTATTATTGTCCACCGTGACACGTGCATTATTCCAGGCAGTGGGGAAAATCCATTATCAGGCAAGACAGGCTGCTTGGAAGCCTTCCCAGCTGTTGGGTGTCCTGGTTTAGCTGGAGACAAAGTGATGTTTGTGCTGGGAAAAGGCACCTGGCTCTCAGCACGGTGTGCACGGCCTCGCCTGTGGGGTTGTCTCACCTCTGCTATCTGGCTGGAGTTGGTAAGAGCCTCAAAGCCACAGGGACTCAGCAAATGGAAAATGAGGAACACAAACCTAGTGTTTTGTTTCACCATGCCATACAGGAAGCAGAGAGTACGCAAGATTTTAGGAGCTTTACTCCTAAGAATATAGGCAGAAGTGTAGGATGAAGGATCAGGTCTAAGAATAGTTGTGTTCAGCTTCTCTGTGCAGTGGGARTTGAATTGCAGAGTTGGAAAAAGGGAAAATTACCAGCACAAGATGATACTCTTCTATAATTTGGTGTAAAATACAGCAGTCCACAGGGACTCCTTGGCAGGTTTTGGGAGCAATGCCACARCCAGGTTCTTTTGTTAGCTGTTTGCACAAGAGCTGAAGGTCTCCAAATAGCAGGCTCAGCTGTGGTTTTTCCTGTTTATAATCCAAACCTGGTAACTGCAGGTGTTGAACCCACCACACAGGACAAAATGGCATCACCCTGGCTATTTTATTCTTGTAGTGAAAAGAGAAAGCTGCAATGCGGGAGCAGAAAGAGCTTGTGAACTGGTCATGGCTTAAATCAGTCATCTTAATGATGTAGAAAGAAATCTTGGACAACAACTGTGTATTCAACAGGATGAGTACTGCAGAGAGGATGAGTTCTTCAGAGAGCACTTGAATCCCATTTTTGTTTGCCCTTTCTAAGTCAAAACTCCCCATGCAATTAAAATCRGCAGAGGGAGGGAAACCCCCTTTTTCTTCCCTCTGAAGAAATTTCCTTAACTCAGAGAAGAATGATGGGAGTGGCAAACTGGGACTGAAGGAGTTCCACACCCTCTGGACAAAGATTCAGAAGTACCAGGTAAGGCACAGCCACTTTGGGGGAACAATCACACGTAGAAGTGGCTGTAGACTGATTTGCCTCATCCAATGTGTACAGTCAACTTTCCCAGGACTGGGACTGTGTGTCCTCAATCCCTCTGCTTTTGTCTTTATCTGCTCTGGCTGCTGCATTAAAAAACTAACTTTTGAAAGTCACTTTTGGAAGAAATTGATGGAAATACCAAGTCCTTCAGGTCAATGTTGCAAATTGCTTTGTGTAACATGCAGGCTGCATTTCAAAATGTTTCAGAAGCCTGACAGAAGCCAAACCACRCTCTGAATTATTGTCAAGGTTTGACTTTGGATTTTATGTTTTGCAGAAAATTTACAGAGAAATTGATGTGGATCGATCGGGTACCATGAACTCRTATGAGATGAGGAGAGCACTGGAAGCAGCAGGTTATTTTTATATTGGTCTGTCTCTTCATAGGATTACATTAGTTTCCAGCAGGGTTAAGAGATGCTCATTAGTCTGCTGTGGATCGCTTGTAAGCTAAAAAATCCTGTGCTCCCAGACCTGGAGGCMTCTGACCCAATGCTGAGCCTGGGCTCTTGTCCTGCCATGCAGGTGCACCAAAACCATCTCAAAGGASTGACAGGTTTGCAGTTACTTTCTTTAGTGACCAGCTTTCGGAGAAGCACAAATGACTGCCACAACCTGGTCTTTTAGCAGCTTCATGTTGTCTTTCAGTGAGTACCTCTGGGAACAGAGTGGCAYGAGCCAGTAACTGGGATCCTGTGACCCAGGGAATGGAACTGGCTTGACCAAGGAGTGWTGTTCTCAGGAATGTTAAGAGCCARTTTGCTRCTGCAACCACTGAAMGGCAGATCTGAGTTGGGACAGTGAGGGGGTATCCCAGAGCCATGCAATCCCATATTAATTTACTGCATTTTGAGCRCTCTGGAGCCTTCCCCTCCTGCCRACACAGAAGATGWGGCAGCAYTTCATYTTGTACCCATATTTAAATWGTCTTTGGAAATAGATTGTTTTAAATCCTTGACATTGTATTTTCAGGGTTTAAACTGAACTGCCAGCTGCATCAGATCATTGTGGCTCGTTTTGCTGATGAGGATCTTGTCATTGACTTTGATAACTTCGTGCGGTGTTTGATTCGGCTCGAAACCTTGTTCAGTGAGTACAAGCTTAGTAACCAGACAGGCTCTGCTGCTTTGTGTTTTCAGCAGGGTAACTGTGCAGGCAAAACTGTCCAGAAGTCCAGGATAAAGTATTCAGACAAATTCAAAACTGAGATAATAATCTGGCATCGCAATCTGCATGCTTCTTCTAGATCCAGGAATCAGTCTTTTAGGCCAGTCTTCCCTAAAAACAGCTCGATGTTGATTAAAAAATACTAGATAACAATTACAAATGTTCAGTCTTTCTCCTGCAAAATTATTTTAGAGTGACCCTTTCTGACTCAGGGTGTAGGCCAGTCAAGTTTTAGATTCTGGGACTAAATTCCTTATTGATCCTGAAGCACAAGGAAGGGGAAGATTTTCCAGTTGRTTCTTGTAGTCACCTTTGTCATCTCTCTCCCACCACAGAAATGTTTAGAAAACTGGACRCTGAGAAAACTGGGACAATAGAATTGAACCTTGTTAATGTAAGTTCATTTAGATCTAAAACATTTGTTTTCATTTTTTGGGAGAAAGTGTGTGTGTGTGAATGAAAATAGCAGTCTGTCTTGCTCCATTCTAACTGATTATGGCTGGTTGTAAGAACTCACATTTGTGCTGGAATTATCTACCTTTTGTATTTATAAGCAGCATTAAAAATGTTACCTTTTAAAAATGTACCTACATCACAACCTATTCTCCAACAGAGACAAGGTTACTTGCACCAGAAGCCCTTTATCCCTTTACTGGCAGTAATTTTGGCTTCTTCACTGATTTTTCTGTCAACAGAGCAGAATGTAGGTGCAGCTGTGTAGGCAAGACTCAGGGTCTTGCTCATGTCTGCTTCTTTGTGTACCATGTGTGCCCCATAGAAAGGACTCCGTTTGGAGAAAAGTACCTTCCTACACATGCTTGACTTGCTTATTACCTGAACATAACTTATTTCTGAGCCTAAAGAATGTGCAATCATCCCCAAACTCTGATTTAAATGAGATATAAATTTAAATCACTCAGGAAAGATCCTAAAATTGCTTCTGTAACAACAGGCTGACTTTATGCTAGAAATGGGAATATGCATAATTGCTGCTGGTCTTTTTACTAAATTTAACCTTAGTTTCCTSTCTCTGTTACAGTGGCTGTGCTTTTCTGTCATTTGAGCCACTGGCATCAGCTTGAGGCCTCAACAAGAGCATGATCAGGTGAAGATAATCAARCTCCATACAAGTTATATCCCAACATGAATGTGCCTTACCTTAAACATAGCAGATTTTGCACGCAATTGCAGGAAGAAAAGCATTCTACTTCAACAGAAGAATCTGCAACCTCATTTTTATGTGTCTGACAGTTCTTGCCTACTATTATATAGCTCTGGACAAAGGCTTTAATTTGGATTGAATCCTCAGTGCAACTTTGGAAAATACTGCTTTGCTAATACCTTTGTATTTAAGGTGTTTKACAGGACTTCAGGAAGAAAGCTCATGATAGCTGGACAATCAGGTTTAAGAAAGTGCTTTTTGAACAACAGCTTATCTGAARTTAGGAGAGAGGTAGTATTGCATATCTTACCTAAACACCTGTACTCAGAGATGGGGGTTCTTTGTATGTCTTGTGTCAAGCTCCACACTATTCTAGTTAAATATTTTTTAAAGAACTTCAGTAGTAAGTATGCTTGACCAAAGTGACCATTGATGTRCCTGAAGCACATCAATGAGATGTGCACTTCAAGAGAAAGTCCATGCTATCAGGTGGAATACTGAGTTCTTGTATCTTATTTATCTTCCTTTGAATTACAAGAAAATATTTAAATAAAAGGAGTAGAAAGAAAAGTTTGCACAACTGTCATTTCTGCTGAAAATAAGCCCTTTTGGTTTGTTTTTTTTGTTTTGTTGGAGACTGATCATCCCAGTGCACAGCCAGAGCTTTTGCTTTCAGAAAAAGAACCTGTTGTCTTTTAAAGGGGAAAAGCAGCATTCTGGAGCTGATTGTGGATGTGTGGCAGTTAATGAAACATTAGGTAGGCAGATACTTTAAAAGATTAATGCTTGAACAGCTAAAGGTTTCCACGATAGGTAATTGACACTATACACCCCACACCCAGCCTGTTGAAATCATAGGCTGTGATCCTGAGCCAATTGCTGCTGCCTTTAGTTTCTCCACCTGACGAATTATGTCCTTCTTAGAAACAACTTCTTATTTATGGGCACCTTTTCAGAAAGAAGGAAGACTGACCTAGTAGGAAAACATGAGCCTATGTTGTTATGCAGGGTGAAGCACTTCCTMAATACCATTAAGGAATTATTTGCTCCTCTGTTAAATACTGTTCATTGTCAAMTTATTGCTAAATAGAGAGATAGAAAGGATAGCTCTATAGGAAAGGCTTTATTTGGACAATTTTTGTACCAAGTCTTTTCTTCTTATGTATGTCCCTTTGCTTTCAAGGTTAACAAAGGTTATGTGCAACTAACAGATTCAGCTTCATTTTAAATGCAGAAAAACTACCTTGAATGGATGGGGAAGGAGGGATTTAGTTTAGTACAGAAAGTAGTTGAAGGTTAGTGTAATGTAGAGCAGCAGTGTCTCTTACTGCTAACATTTTTAAATAAAAATTGCCATTAAAATACCCAGAGTTAAAGTTTAAGAGAAGACAAAAGTTTAATGGTGGAGTAAACAAGTGGAATAAAAACAAGTAAGTTGTCAAGGACTACAGAAAGTTTCTACAYTTAGTCTTCAAAGTACAAAATACAATAAATACATGAGGCTCTTTGTAAAAAGAGGAATCTAAAACTACATTTGTTACAGCACATAATATTTTGAATACATAGAATTTCTAAGATGCTACAGCTTTTTTTAAAGTTATTGCTTAATGGATTGGTCATGTGGTTATCACTCTTCAGATGCACTTCAGTTTTACTTCTTTCTAACAAACATTCTGCTTCCAGCAATAAGCAGTTGGGTGCTGTGCACATAGTTTAATTTCTCCCATCTGGAAAAAGCCTCGGGATAAATTTGGACAAAGCCAAATTGTCTGTTTCACGATGATTCCTTCAATGGCAAATTCAAAAGGTCCTTGTATTTAACGCAGAAAAAAGTGAAATTCTCTTCTGCCATGTTTGAAGAAAGCCAAGTGGGTACTTGAACATAATGGCTTGATTTGACCAAAGGCAGCAGAATTTCATTAGATTGTAAGCATTATTTCATCTTGTACAATGCCCTCATCCATTTGCTAATGCATCAATCCTTCATTTGTTTTCAAAGCACATTCTTCATAGCTTTCAAATTACATTGTCATTGAAATAAGTCTCATGATATTGGAACCAACACAAAATGGACTTTCTTTTTCTGTAAGTTATCCACGATTAGTACTTCAAGAATCTGGSTTCTGTACTATTTCATGCCAGGCTTCTTTGTCTAGGTTTAATCCTCGGATACAGCTGAGGGTAAAACAGAAAYGAGGTTTAAAATTTTAGTACTTTAAAAGATTACTTTTTAAAAAAGAAAAAACAAAGGAACAAACAAAAAAAAACCCCTCTCTTTGGTGTTACAATTCTAATGTAATCTAGCAAAAGCATGGTTATAAAAAACACCCAGGGCACTGAGAAATATCAATTTAGCAGTCTTAAGCAAGCTTAAAAAAGTATCAATCATGTCAGCACAAAGGAAGAAGGTATAGAACAAACAGCACCATGACTAAGCACTTTCAGCTCTACCCAAATGGGCAGGCCAGGAAAAGCATGAAGCTTTGCAAGTCAAGAGATTTCTGCATTCAGTGAACTGAGGGATTGTTCCCTGTTTTATAAATGGGACCAAAGAAGTGTTAAAGTCACATCTCTTCTCTCTCAGTGCCTATCAGCTTTKGCAGAAGTGCAGCTTTGGGCAAGCTGGAAACATCTGTCTGCAGAAGGACCATGGAACGGGTGGAGCTGTGGACAGTGGGTGGCCATTCCATTCATTACCTGCCCAGCAGTAAATTGGCACCTGCCARCCTGGGGCCCTTGGGCCACCTGCTGCTCACACGTGCTGGCCACACACATAGGACTACAGGGGACAACTGACAGGACACAGCTTGGGACAGCACACAGCAGGGACAAGAGGCCTGGGGTGCTCTTGGTTCCCACATGGAAGGGCTTTGGGAACAGCTACTGTTCTGAAATGCATGGCCACTGGCACATGAAAATAGGAGGATACACTGCAYTAAGTTAGGAGAGATGACTCCTCTGTTCTCTAAATGGCAATCATGTCTACATCACATCTTTTCAGGTTTGCTCATTTAAAGCTCTCCTCAAAGATGTCCTCTTCTCTCTTCAACCAGACTCTGGCTTTCTTCTTTTCTCAAAGAATGCCARCAACTTCACCCCAAGGTCTGTCTCAGCCTGTTATGATTTCACCACAAGGTCTGTCTCAGCCTGCTGTRATTTCACCACTCACAGAGTTGAAGTCAGCCAGTTACAGCATCATAACACCTGACAGTGTTTATAAGACTTTGACAGTATTACCTGATCTTACTGGCTTAGAGAGCTAGGGTATCACTAAGAAAGGTAGAGCACTAATACAGATAATTTAATCCTTGTTTTTATTCAGYACACCTGACTGCAAAAGAATAAAGCAATGATCATAAAAATAAGACTTACGAATATATTAATCTACCAAACATTTTCCTCTTTGGTGAACATCATAGCCTAMATTCCAGTTGCTATATTAAGAGGTRAATAACCACACGATGTCTCAGTGGCAGCACCAGACACACAGGAGTGTCACAGCTGATAAATACTGTGCAGTTTTCCCCAAAGATTCTGTTGGGATTGTGTTGTGCTTACAAGGGTAAATCRTGATCCCCAGTTCAAGCTGTGCTGCCTTGTGCTTTTTTCTTCTAGAAGCACAGATGCTCCTTGTGCTCTTACACACCTGTGCTCTGGCTGAATGCACAAGCTTATAAACAAGCAGCACATGCACAATTTACCCTGGGGCAGGCAAAAATAAAAAAGCTGCAGTTTTGACCTTACTGTGCAGGGCTGATGGCTGCTCTCAATTTAGAAATGTTTWCTTTCAATGGGAAAAAACTGAGCAGAAGTGCTRTGTTAGGGAGGATTTTACAKTYCATGRTRTGTAGGCCTGACCTGGAAATGATAYAGAAATGAAAACTGATTTTGCATYAGATAGAGTCCTTCTGCAAAATCCAACCATTTTAAAAGTAAGGATTATCTGTACGAGGAAGGAGGCTCAGCCTCTTTCAAGCATCATACATCAATCAGCTAAAATTCACAGTGGTTTATCTTGGAGAACCTCTTATCTCCAGCACAAGGGCAACTAGAATGTAGAAAAAAGCTTAATGGAATTTTCATATATATGTCCATCTGCCATAATTTTCTAGCAACTCAGCTATGAGGARAAATACAGGACATAATTGAAAGTATCTTATTTGTACACAGTTGTTTTTTAATGAAAGAGGCAGTGCAAAAGGTGATGAGAAGAAGCAGCTATTCATGTAAGGCCTTGGATATACGGTTAAATTTTACTTGAAAAGCATAGGAGAAAACAAAGATCTGCCTCTATTGRGCAATGTAATCCATTTTCAACATTGAAAAAAAGATAACCTGGATTTTTGCAGTGTTTATCTCCYTGGATCAGAAGATGCCTCATGAGTCAGTCTTCAAACAAGTTTCAGTTCTGAAGGCCCTTTGTGCCAGTAAATCACTTTTTTGAAAGATGGAAAACTAGTTTTGTTCTCAAAGAATCATAAAATRTCCTGAGTTRGAAGTRACTCCCCATGGATCACTGAGCCMAACTTCTGGCCCTGCTCAGGACAGCCTCAAAAACTACCATGTGCCTGAAAACATGCTCAAGAAAATCCTCTTTATATGTCATGTTTGGATAAAAGGGGTTTTTCCCTCTGAGATGGTGAGGCAAGGTTAGTATYAGGGCTTGCTATGCATAGCAGGGTGGTGATACATGTTGTTTATGCACTCATTAATCAAGTGCCTTGAACAGAGGGAGTTAACCCACTCTGCCAAGGTATTCAACTCCCTAAATGAACACATGGAGAATGTCAACTCCTTCCTCTTGACTCTTAAATTAGATGCAAGAGATAAAACAAGAATACAATGCTGTGCACACTCCACATACTGGGGTGGGGTTTTTTTGGCTCAGGAAGTATGCAGGACTCACCCCTAGCAGGTTTCGGGGCACGTAGCCTTCCTTGTCRTTCAGCCGTGCCCACCACCACTCAATCTCTTCCTCATCCTCCCGCCGCAGGATTGTCATGCAGTCTCCTTCCTTCATGGACAGCTCATCATCATTCTGAGCCTCATAATCCCAGAGTCCATATATCACTCCTTTGTTCATTATCCCCATCTTTTCCTGCACTCCTGMAACATTGAAAACACAGAGCAGCTAGATTGAAAARAAAATAAATAAATAAAAAGGACAACAGGACTGAAGACTCCTTTCCCTGGAGAGCAGTCCAAGGAAAAAAAMCCAAATAAMAATTCCTACCAACCAGGCACATTGKTGCCTAATSAGAGATGGCCCTAGAAGARGTGGCTTCATGAACTTACTTAGAGCAGACAGATTTCTTCCTCACACAAGTTCAGAAAATACAAGGTAAATTGGAAGAGCAACACTGATTGATAAAAGATTTTATTTTTGTCTTCATGCTTTCTAGACCTAAGTGTTGAGCAAAAACCACTTTTTGTACTCATAGTCCAATGGTAATTYCTTTCTGTCTAAGGGAGATAAAAATACCTGCTTAGGTTGGCCACCATTGTCACATTGATGCCTGAGCTGTCATTTGCCACCTGGGTCATTTTATTTCTGAACTTTAAAATAAGTTGTATCTCAAACCCATACATAAAAGACTTGCCTGCTACTCTCCAGCTGCTTTTGGTTGACTCAAACACTTWTCTCAGCAGTTCTTAATTTCTAACACTATTTTTATTTTTCTGTTTTAAACACTGCCTTCAGAAACACACTTCTGTTAAATCATTTCTGGACTAAGGTGTTTCAGAGTAATCACATACACCCTGCAGTGTTATTTAGAATGTGCTTATTTTACAGCTGTATCCAGAGATAAGAATCTTTCTGTACACATTCCTCAGCCTCCAAGAAGAAAATGGAAAAGGTATCTTAGTTTSTATATCAGTTGATTTTCTCTCAGGCAATTATTTTAAAATACTGAATCCTACTGGGATTTTTTGTTTGGTTTTGGTATCTTCAGGAGCAAAGAGCACACTGCATCCCAAAACTTGCCATTTCCCCTTTCATCATGTACCTATTACAATCTACTGTATAGGATTTTTATCTGCTAAAGGAAGCATCTGCTCAAATCAAGTCCTTTCAATCTGGAAAACTGGCAATAGGCCAAAGTCTTACAGTCCTTTCAGGAAGCCATCAAAAAGTATAACACAAAAAGGTCCCAAACTCAACAAAAAAAAAAAAAAAAAAAAAAACAAAAAGGTCCAAAAAAAAAAAAAAAAAAAAAAAAAACAGAGTATCAAGTGAGATCACCAGATGGCAGGTCATAAAAAACCTCCATGAACAACAATACATGAACATGTATTCYTTCATGCTGTATATAATGAGACCGTGGACCTCCTTTCCACAGGATCTCAYGGRCAATTTRCCCRAATTTAAGAATTACACAAATTMCTGAAAGAAATGCCTCAAGAGCTGYTCTTGATAGATACACAWAGACACCATCTCTTAACTCATATCTGAGTTAAAATCAGTTTAAAATATTAGACAAAATRCTATTTATCTAGTCCTACAATCTTCCTTGGGTATTTGGTGCTGATGACCTCCCTTGGAGTCTGGAYACAAAACCAAAAGGAATTTTGCTTAGCCTACAAATTTTCATGCCAGTTAAAAAKGCTTCATCCATTTATAGTGAAAAATACATATTTGGCACCAAGAGACACAGTTTTCAAGCTTAGTGAGGACAGCTGGACAGACTGTTTTGAAATCTGCTGGCTGAGCAGCTTAGAGAAACTCATATCGCGCCTGTGCCACCAAAGCAGAAAGGCAGTTTTACAGCTTTTTCTGCTGTGTTACATTGCTGTTACTCTAACCTCTTACAGAGAGATGACACACCAGCTGGTAGGTGCCACGGGGACATGAGCTACATACAAAACAAGAGAAAAGTAATTTAAAACCTCATTACACACAAAACATACAGTAAAGTAATGTAAAACCCCATTGACTAATACTCATCACACCCTAGGGGGAATTCATTCTCTCCGTTAAAAGATAATATCTCTGTAGCCTGACTATTTGAATAAAATCTAAATTTAATACGGGATTTCTTTTTAAATGCAAGCAAAGAAAAGTCAGGAAGGTAAAGTCAAATTCAGTGCTTACTAACCTCCATCAAGGCAGGAACTTGGCAATACCTTTTCTGGTTCTAAGGTGCACATTAGGAAACACTGCTCACTTAAAGACAGCGAGTAATAGCTATGAACTGCCTACTGACATATCCCTACCACCTTTGTGTTTATGTAAAAGAAGTACTTATGTACAGGCAGGGTTCACCTAACTGCCACCTTGCACTGGCGTATCTGTCAATRCACATGCTTCACTCAAAGCTTTTAATGTAGGGAAATTAATTTTATGAAATCAGTCTCCATAGAACCCATTCTGTGACAGAAAGCTGGCCAAAACCTCTCTCTTTCCAAGAGGAAGGTGAGGCACGAGCACACAACCTGAGCGTTCAACTTACCCCTCCTCATGCACAAATAGACTGGGCAGCCCCTGGCACACTCCAGGACTCAGGAATGACACTCACCATACAAGAACTGGGAGCACTGGGTGTAGCCTTCCTCCATCTCCTCGCACTTGTCCGCAGCCGTCTGCATGTCACTGTAGGTCATGGCAAAGACAGCTGCCCCCGACTCCACCAGGAACTTGCAGACCTGCACGTTGTTGCAGGAAGCTGCACAGTGCAAAGGGGTCCTGCAAGGCAGAGACAAAAGGATGGCTCTTCACTCCCACTGCTCAYGGAGCACTCAGAGCCCTGGGAGCAAACAGCCCTGCCCTGCTGAGGGCTTCCCAGCACAGCACTTAACCGGGCATGTCAAGAGAAATTGCTTTCCACAGATAACAGCAGCTCCACCAAGGGCTGCTTGAGCCTTAGAGCTATGTTTCTGTACAGATCTCTAGTTAGGCTACCTTTCTATAATCTATTCACATTTTAAGAACATTCATTAAGGCACTATAAATTCAAAAATTAATCAATATTAAAAAACTCAYTCAGAAATCTTTCTGACATCATGCCTCTTGAAATCTAGATAATTACTTCAAGATTTGACTTTGTGACAAGTGCAGGTAAATTGGGATAACCACTGAGGTCGAAGGAGCAAAAAGCACCTTWATTCAGTCTTAGGCCTCACTTCTGTTACAGGCAGATATAACAGTAAAATCAGTACTCCCTGCACCAGCATTCTACAAATAACCTCCCTAGCTATTTGTAGAAAGGATTTGTAAMCCATTATCAGTTGCAAAGTTAGTTTGTACATTGTGGTTTTCCACCTTTTGTTTTTTAGTTGTGAGTATTGGACAAAGAACTGAGGAGAGTTTGCAGGGCTAGATACTGCCCAGAGCAGGGTTAAGTTATAGGCTATCTCACGGARAGGACATTGAGCATAAGGCTCAATATAAGCTGTCTTCAATATCTCAAAGAAACAGCAATTTCCTCATAAATGTGTCCATCCTTATAAATTTTTTTTCATACAGAGAATATCACCATAATTCCCTATTTTCCCCTTTGCACAGTCACATATGATGCCTCTCAGAGAACTGCTGTTGCTCTGCTTTGGAAAACTCATTGGCAGCTCAGCAGGAGCAAAGCAAGGGACATTCTGAAGGACCTGCAGCAGCTCCCAAGTCGTGGCTCTTGTAGAGAACATTCATAAAGAACCACTTAATGAAATCCTTACCATCCATCACTGTCTGCAGCGTTCACGTTCACCCCAAACTGCACCAGGAACTTCACGATTTCCGTGTGCCCAGCACATACAGCGTTGTGCAGTGCAGTAATTCCTTCATCATTGGGCATGCTGGGATCTTCCACCTGGCCAGCCAGAAAGGAACCAATCACATTCAGGTGAAACTCTCTAGAGTAAACACGTATTCTCATATAAAAGTAATTTGTCTTATTCTGAAATATGAATTTGTGATATATTTCTAGGAAGGACATGAGCAATAGGCAGAAGACTACAACCCCCACCAATTTTGCAACAAGACTCACATATAAGCTTGCAGTCTCCCTTTAACAGTGCGGTTCAGAGAAAATGTACCTTGATAACTTGCTAAATGTACTTTTAACARATTTCTGATAGATGACTATTTAACTATGAGCAAAGTTCACATAGATATTGCCTATCAAATTATCTGATAACATGCCAGACAGGGAATGAAACACTACATAATAAATGAGAAACAGTTGTCCTGCAAATTTATACTTGTACAAAAAAAACACTATGGATTTAAAGTACTTAAAATCAGCCTCCAGGTATGATCATTTATGAGCTGTTAGGWCCTATCTCCTCAACAGCATATCTAGGTTCTGCACTAGTCCAGAAAAGCTACAATATCCCAGTTTCAACAAGGACTGAAACCCCTTATCCTACAATTTAGCATTTGTACCTCATAAATTATTCTCTGCACAAGGTCAAACTCCCCCTCCAAAGATGAATCCAGAAGCAATGCCAGGGGATTGAATTTCACTCTCATTCCATGCCCAATCCTCTCRGAGCCAGTCTTACGCAAGTTCGTCCTCTTCCCCTGTGAAAAGGTAACACAAGTTACAGGCACTTTGTTCCTGGAAAGAACAAGAATACAAARCTGCTTATTTGGGAATGACAGCAGAAATGACCAATCAAAGCAGTGTTTAATACTAAATTTATAGTACTTTCCCCAAACACATAATGAATATATTAGATTAGGCATGTTATGACAGAGCTCTGCCTTTATATCTAGACARGGTCACTATTCAACTCTCATACACAAGTCACCTTAATCAAACATCAACAAAGTGAAACTATCAAATCCCTGAAGAACAAGTAAAGATGCAATGTCTTCTTGTTGTTTGGATGATTTTACCATTAACTCTCACAGATGTTAGAAAAACCAAGCAGCACGCTCCACAAAGTACACCACTTTAAGTTTAGCAGTGGTTAGCAGGAGCAAACAGTGATAGMAAATGGTTTTGGAAAGAATATAGAACCCAGTGTAGAACTGCTTTAGATGTTCTCCTTGATACTGGAAATTAAATATTTCTATAGCTGAGTTTGTACCCTTTCCTTTAGGGAACATGCTTGCATTAGCTCAGCACCCGCCCAGCTGGCTGGGCAGCAGCAATAAGACCATTCACAGAGTATGTAAATTTCTGACAGATGTCCAGGCAAAGATGAATAGAAATTACTCCTATTCTGCAAGAGCAAACATGTGGAGATAAGATATATAAGTAGAGATTCCCATGAAATACTCTTCTGCCTATAGATTTATACATAATACCAAAAGTGCAAGCTTTTTCAAGAGTGAGCCTGGCACAACAACACACAGATTTAAACATGAAGTCAAGAAGTTGGGCTGGTTGTCTCTCAGCATTGCAGAAATATTACAAAATCAAGCAGAAATGAATCTTACAATTCAGGAAATCCTGCCACTAAAGTTTCTTTGTAAAAGGGAGAAAGAACAAAATCATTAAAGCATGATAACATGCAATGTTTACTCCATGCACAGATTACAAAGTTAAAAAGCACGCTAAAAGCTTTAACTC
The DNA here is from genome assembly GCF_030028575.1 of Malurus melanocephalus. Lineage (NCBI taxonomy): Eukaryota > Metazoa > Chordata > Aves > Passeriformes > Maluridae > Malurus > Malurus melanocephalus. The sequence goes on along the minus strand of NW_026623781.1, from coordinate 333,353 downwards.
CTTTGCTCTGAAGTGATAGAGGAAAAAAACACTTATGTATCAAGTTATCAAAACTGTATTCATGATAGGATTTATAAGAAAATCTTTGGGAAACTGAAAATATTAAGTATTTCTGTTCTACAACAGTGAAATAACATCATGCCACACACACAGACACAAACTTGCAAAATAAAATGGTAAAAATGCTGCCTCCTCTTAGGCTCAAGAGACTTTACTTGATGCAATGTGATAGTAGACAGATGTTAAATCAGGTTCCAAAGAAATTCAGGAAACATACAGTAGAAGAAATAACACCTGATGTCTACAAATGAGTTTTTAAAGCAAAAACTAAAGAAATCTGTTCCTCCATATTTTTCAAGCAAGCACTTTCAGATAAACAAATGCAATCCAGGATTAAGAACATTAGTTTCCAGCTCCTATTAGCAATAATGGGAAACGTTTGTGAAATTTGTATCTGTACCTCAAGGAAAAAAAAAAAAAACCAGCCTTAATTTCCCTTAAAAAGAAAAACTGGATATATGCAGATTTTTTATAAGGAATGTTCTTTGCAGCTCTGAAGAATTTTACTATTTTTTATGCCATTTGAAATTTTTCATTATGTCATAAATTCCATGGACAACAGAGACTTTTCATTACTGTCATGCAGTCTGGAGATTAGAGCACCACACAAATAGAACAGATACCCATAGAGAGACTTCTAGACTGCGTGAGTGTTCTCCCACATCTGCTCAAGCTCTACAACACAATGMACGGGGTTTATGGCAGCATTTGAAATTATTTACTGACAGGGCACYCCAGTTGAAAGCTAACTAATACTTACAGGAGGCAAGGAAAACTGTCCAGTAATTTCAGGAGGCCTCATATTGAACGAGTCCTCTCCCAAACTCTCTGGTTCCCCTGATGGATAGGGAGGTGGTGGGTATGGAGGATATTCTTCCATGTACACCTCCAGTGGCAGTGGAGCTTCTAGGTTTGGTTCTTCTGGTTTCATCTGCGTGAGTTCATCACTGTCTGAYACAGCCTCAGGTACAGTGTCCAAAGGTACGGGGGGAAGAGCAGCTTCACTCTGATCTGCTGCTGTGGTTTCTGCCTCCTCAGCAATAGCTGGTTCTGGCATGGAAGCAGCTGTTTCTTTTTCTGATTCTGTGCTTAGATAGGGATTTGGGATTTCGACTGGGCTTTCAGGACTGGCAGCTGATGCCGTCTGTTTGGAGGGATGTGACGGAGCTGAGATAGTCTCCATTGCAGCCAGAGTGGTCCTCTGATACAACAGCTTCTGAATGTTGGGGCCATTAGGGCCCTCTGGCTCAGTAATAGAGCTGCGTTTCTTCAGTGGTCTGGGGGCATTGGAGAGCTTTTTCCGTAGTGCTTCCAGGTCGGCATCGCTCTGGTTGCGGTAGGGGTTGGATAAGAAGGGCAGCAGTTTGGTGGGGCTCAGGGGACGGGGTATCCGCTCTGTTTCGTGGTTCTCATGAGCAGAGGCTGCTGTTTCCATCTCAGGCTCTGGACTGCCTGGCTTGCCCTGYAGGTTGGAGTAGATGTTCTCTGTCTGTGGCAGCTGATTCTGCACCCCAGCTCCTGCCATCACGGGCTTGCCATACACTGTGGAGCAGTTCAGAGGGGTGGGGGGGAGAAATGTGTGAATATTTGATCAACGAGAGAAGAACAAGAAAGAAGAAAGGTGAATAAGGTTGTGCATTCCTTAGGGGCAAAAAAAGCAKAATACAAACAACTGAATAGAACTAACCTGGTAACCAGATTTACCATTAGTTATCTTGCAAATGCAAAACAGATACTCTGCACTTTTTATTAACACTCTTAAAGAGTGTGGAAGATACACCTAAAATTCTTACAGCTGCCCTCATCCACTTAATTCCCCTGAGGAACAGCTTCATGCAAAAAGGTCAGGTGGAAAGAACATCTGAGGTCTATCAGGCAGAAGAGAGGGAGAGAGCCACATGCTTACCACTTGAGAAGTGTGGTCCTCTGGTCTGTGCCCTCGTCAAAGCACTCTGCACTGCCTGCTGGAAGTTCTTCCCAGGAGTCTGCTGTTGGGTGTACATGCTGTAAATGGAACTTGCAGCCACTGTCTGAGGCTTTCGAAATGGTGGCAGTGAAGTCTCTTTGGATGGCTGAGGAGTAAAAGGTCTCACAGCTGCTGCTGGGGGACTCTCCTGTTTGGAGGAAGGAAGAATTTGATCCTGGCTAGAGGAAGAACCTGCAGGAGGCACTGAAATTCGTTGCTGTATCTGCTGAGAAGGATGGGAAGGCTGCTGTGCCCCTGGCTTTTGTTTGTTCCCCATAGCTGCAATAGTCAAAGGCAGCTTCTGCGGGTTTCCATCCAGCTTTGTATCCGCAGATTGCAGATGACTGGCTTGACCAAAGTAAGGCAAGTTTATCTGTTTTGGTTTCGTGGGGACAGGCGGTGGGACCTTGGTTACATTTTTATTGGTTGTCTGAAAGACAAAAGAATTTCATTAGGATAAAACAGTAAAAAATTATTTAGAAGTTCTGGTGTGAAGGACCAAAGAGCCTCAAAGAATGACACATAAGTATCTTCTACTGCTGCTGCAATAATATTTACACCACTGAAAACAAGAAGAAACTTCTTGAAACATTTTATCATCACTGTTGTTGGTATGCACTTTGAGCCTATTCTCTTTTAATTCTTTCTGTAACAGCTATGTTTAAAACAGGAGCAATGGCAGGGCGCAGTAATTTCTCTAGAGATACCAGAGACAGCTGGCAAGAGGTTGCTCCCCAACTAAGCACTTGTCATCCTCAGTTGTCAGCTACCTCACCCCTACCTGATGAAATTGTGCCCTCATGACAAAATTTAGATGGGAACTCTTGCTCCTATCAAATATTTGAAGGACATAGTTGCATTAAAGAGGGAAACAAGTGTGAAAATGATTAAAAAAAAAACAAAACAAAACAAACAAACCAACAAACAACCAAACCATGCAAATGCCTCTTTGGATCTTTGGGGGGAAAAATACATACAGACACTAGTATAAGTAATACAGTTGTTTTTATGTAATAAACCAAAATGTAGATTTTCATCAAAGTGACTGTTGAGAATGATTTTGAGGACCAACTGCCATTAAAAGCCTAAGAGATTTTCATCTTCAAAAGTAGTTATTTTAAAAGCTGACCTSAATACTTTTCAGAGCTTTCTGCCAGCCATAGAAAAAGAGCTGTGGGTAAGCCCAGGTACCCTGCATACCTGTGCCTCCCGCAGGAGATCCTCGCTGCTCTGGTTTTTCCTCAGGGTGCCCAGCCCAGCAGACTGGTCCACAGAGTCAAACATGGAGAATGGACGCACCTTCTTCTCTTTGTCTCGTAAAAAAGTTTCTCCTTCAGCTATTGTTGAGAGAAGGAGACAATTTTAAAAGGCAAGCAATGGCAATGTTCTTTTTTTTTTGTGCTTTCAAATGAATTCCCAATATATACTGAAGCATTTAGAAGAGAGGTATCATCAGCTAGATTCTCCATATTTTCATATTAGTCAAGCACATCAAAACATACCTTGTCCTTCACTTGTCACAATTCCTTTTCCCGAAGTCAAGGCTGATCCTTGATTAATATGGTTGTCTGTACTTGAACTACTCCAGTCAGGGGTAGATGGGGAAGGTTTTGCATTGGGGACAACAGAACCTGGGAGARAACAAGATTAAGCTAAAATAGTAGTTTTTATTGACTTATTTATTACAGGCAGAATTATTTTTTTGGTCTAGAGTCAGGTCTAGACAGTGTACCAGTATGACACAGAGGTTAACTGCCTTAAAACCTATAATTACAGGTTTTCATTCATTTTATTTTACAAAGAGAATGCAMATGAAATTCATGAACGACTACCATAAGCAGCAGCAAAACCATGTTGCAGCACAAAYCTCCACTTAAAAGTATTCAAAAAAGAAACTTCTCTAGATTGCTTCTTTCCAATTAGCATGAAACTTCCCTCGAGTATCAGTGCTAAGTTAAAAGTGATACAATGTTAAGAAGGCCTGAAAAATAAACTGTGYCAAGAAAAACACAAAGCTTTAAAGCACAGATCCTGACAGGAATATCTAAAACAGTAGAAAAATCATGTGTGTGTTTAATGCTCATATAGGTTCTGCACTAAAGCTGATCTTTACATTCACTGGAGTAGACATCCAGATCCACAAAAATCACTATGAAAACGCTTGCAATTTGATATTATTTCATCTAATTCTCTCTACTAAACTCTAAATACCCTAAGTAATGTTAAATTCAAACAGTAATAATAAGCAACAGGAGAAAAGTTCCATTCTGACAAAGTACCAAAAACTCTGTCTAGTAAAGCAGTTATTTTGTCCAAATGCTAAAAAGTAAGAAGTGATTTTTTAGTTCAAACAGTTAACCACCACACATTTCTCTAGCAAAAATTCAGATTTTGTGTGGTCTAAAGCTAGAATTCCACTCCAGTAGTTTTAGGATCAGCAAACCAGATAAAAAGAAACAAACCTCTGTTCTCTGATACAGCAAGAGCCACTTGGAACTGCTTTTGTGCACTGGTTTACTTTAATATCTGCCAGAACTGGAGATGGAGGAAGGGAGATAGAAAATAAGCAGAACTACTCTACAAGCTCAGTCTCTATTTTTTTTCCATTTGGGAAGATCAGTGTTTCTCTTCTATCCCAGCTGGAAAGGGAGTCTTCTCCCAGGATAAAATAGGAAAGAATAGAATAGAAGAGATATTTGCAATCAAGAGTTTCTCCAGACTTCTCTTACTGAACTGTCTTTCATCAGAAAAAGCCATAGAGAGAAACCAACAAATCTCCATTAACTCTCCAAGTAGGAGAGGCCAAACCTCACCYATCAGCAAGCCAGTAAGTTTATTGCTACTTCTGTGCTACAAGCCACTGCCTCCTTTGTCGTATTTCTTTTCCATGTGGTTTTATCTTTTACACATGTCAATTCCAAAACGCACAAGCAGAAAACTTGGCTTTACCAGTTTTTACATCCATGCACCAGGTTATTATCAGGTATGCACTAAAATTGCCTCTAGAAACTCAAACACACTGTTGAACAGTTTTTAGTTGAACTTCAAAATAAGTAAAGAAATAATCACTTTACAGAAAAATTCTCCTAGATTCCATACTGTATAACAACTTAAAGTGCTCCCTGCCAGATTTACTTAATTGTTACCATTGAACTGTACAACCTCAGTGCTTAACAATATATATTCACTGCTGCAGAAAAAAATTGCAAGTAGCAAGACTGACATCTCAAATAAAGCTTTGCTTTAAAAAAAAAAAAAATAAATAAATAAAACCAGAGCTGTTAGGTAAGAAAACAAAACATGTCTGGATAAGAAATACTAATCATAGGCTATTACCTGCAGGAGCTTTAGCTTGTGAACTGTTCCCAGCTCTCATATTGGGCAGTGTTTGTGTTTTCAGAGGCCCATCAGGTACTTGCAAAGCTTGTGTCCCATCTGAAAATGCTGGCTTCACCAGAAGTTCAGGTCTGGAAGCAATACGTGGCATAGTAGAGGACTGGATGTAAGGACCTACYGCTGCCACTCGACTTGGAGCAGAAGCCACTGGCTGTGGTAAATTTCCATCTGAAGAAACCTTTGGGGAAAAAAAAAAAGAAAAAAATTTAAAGAATTTTATTTTGCAGTATCCATTCATTAGAGTTTCAAACAGAAGTAAAAACTGTAAAACAAGTAGCAAATGATACTCCAATATTAAAAGTGCTTTTCTGAAAAAGCGGTGGGAATTATAAAGCTGAGGTAGTAATAGCAAAAAAAAAACCCTAAAAAAAAATCTGACAGTGTAAGATTTCTTGTCTGTAAAGAGTAAGTAGGTTAACACTAATGTACCATGAAAAGGACTTTAATAATACAAGACTTCCACTACATATGGATAAAGACAASAAGTCTAGCATCTCAACAGCCTTCYCTCAAGCAAGTTTTTATTTCAGACTGTATAGACAACACACAGAATTAATGTTTTCAGTTATTAAATACCCCACACTTACTGGTACATTCTCCTTCTGTTGCAGGGCTGCCTTTTTCTTCCACAGTCGCTCCCTCAGCTCATTAACACGCTTATCCATGACTGCCACCTCCAAGTTGCGCTTGTTCAAACACTCCCTCTGTTGCTGCAGCTTGGCATTCTGCTCCTGGTTCAGTTTGTTCCTCAACTGAATACATTCACAAAGCAGTGGGGGAGGAGAGGAAAACAAGAAAAATAAAAACAAATTCACTTTCAGGACTGGGGACAGGAAACTGTTGGAAAGAGAAAAGCCTTCTAAAAAGTCAAGTCATGTTTTCTGTCCAGAGAAAACATTGGTTAGTCTCCAAATTTTGCAGAAAGGAAAGGTATAGAGAGTGTGTGCTTCTTCCTCTCTTTCCCTTGAAGTCAGCACAACTCACCCTCCATCCTCAGCATGCAAGCAGTCACACAGCTCTGGCAGGAACAGGAGCAAYGGGATTTCTTTTTAACAAGGTAAGRAACAACCCAACCAACTTTTACCCCRYAAGGGCTTYGGGTCACGGGCTGGCCTCCCATTACCTGCAGCTCCTTGTAGAGGCGGTCGAGCTCAGCTACAGCCGACTGGTTGTCGTGGTAACCATCAATCCGACCGTTCTTCAGCATCTCCAGTTGCCTGGTGAGCTCCTCCACTTTTGACRCGGCCAGCACCAGCTCGCGCTGCTTTTGCTGGAACAGGCTGTTCATCTGTTCAATCTCCTCCACTGCAAAGGACAGCAGAGCACAATAGCTGCCCTGAGAAACAGCCCAGCGTGGGCTGCTTCCAAGGCAGCACTTAAGGAGACAGAGAGCRCCCTGCCGGCCTCCAGAGCAGGGCTGCACAGCCACACTCACGGGCCCGCCACACCAGCTCTTCCTCTGAGCTCTGGCAAAGGCACACTCACTAGAATGGTTATGGAAATTTGATCTACTTAGAGCACTGACAGGGAGGGAAGGAGAACTTTTTTTTTAACTTTCTAAAGTATAGAAACAAACAAAACCACAACGCCAGACTGAATTCATCTGGAGAAGTTAAATTCACTGAATGCTGAATTCAGCAGAAAGGCACTCACTCAACCACAAGGCATATTTATGATACKTAGAACTCTGAATTTAGGTCATAAGACCTCAGTGACAAAACACTCAAGCTGTCATATTAAACAAAGACTCAGAGGGCTTTTTAGGGTCTATTACAAACATCTGTCATCAGCAGCTCCCACTGCTGAAACTGTTCTATTACAAAAGAAAATTTAAGGAATCAGTAAGAATTCAAGCAAGTACCAAAATCTTTCCTGCTGGGGATGGTACAGGGAAACAGATTCACATGATAAAAGATCTTGTATTATTCTATCATTCTTCCACACCTTTAAACTGATGTTTATTTTGTACAATAGAACCCAAACAGAAAAGRGATTCTCCCCACAGAAAAACACTTTTGCTTTATCTGTCAACTACAATATTTCCTACTCAAACAAGATATTCATATTTTCAGTTGAGTCAGCCTGGAAATAACAAGTTCTGCACAATAGAGAGGATGAAAAGGTAGGCAGAAGAATTATATTAAGTCTGAAATAAATATTTAATGTTGTATCAACATAYTGAGCTACAAGCACACAACCACTACTGTAGCAAGAAAGATCCTGGTCAGATTCACACAATTAAAAAGAAAATATGCAGCTAGTTTGGCCATTAAATTACCTCTTGCATAAAAAGTGACTTGSGTCCCAGGCTCAGTTTTGTTATAGGCCAAGAAAATAACACTCTAAATGTGTAGGACATCAAGGACAGAAAAAGTTACTGTGGTGCACAAAGGTATTCAAGTAAGGAAAAAACCTATACTGTAATTAGAGAGGAGACATGCTAGGCTCAAAATACAGGGTGCTCTTAGAGGATGTTTAAACACAGTAAGAAATATATTTTGTTCTAGGTCGGTAATGAGTTTTCTTGGTAAAAAAAGATGTGACATCGTTAAGATTAACATTTCCTAGAATGCTGTAAATAACTCCTCTGAATCACTGAAATCACCAGAAATATTTGAGTTCCAGAAACTGCATTGCATGAAAAATCCCAGGCTACATTCCCCAAGCAGCACTCACCTAACTTCCCATTGCTGAGTCTTTTTTGCTCCACATGACCTTTCAGTGCTCTTACTTTCTTAAGTTTGGCTTCTTGATTCTCAGCAATTTCCTTTAATCTCTTCAGTTTTTCCTGTTCAGCAGCTTGCTGCTGCTGTCGTTGATCTTGCTGCTTCAGGAATTTCAGACGCTGTTCCTGCAGCCAAGACAAGGATTTTGAAGTCTAAGAAAAATTTTAGCATTCCTGCTCCARGACACTTGCTAATTTGATTTAACCACTGCTCGGCTCTTGAACCCTTACAAGAGCTAAGAACTATTTCCTCTCTACCTTCTCTGTGCTGCTTGTCCACATCTCTATCATGTCACATTTTAAACAACTAAGTCATGCTGGAAAACATAAGACATTCTTTATGTAGAAGRTATCCTATAAATTATTGGGGTTTTTCATTAATATTTGTACTTTTACTAGTTCTGCTAAAACCTCCTTGAGATGGAGTATCACTGCACACCAAATCTGTGAAAACACACTGGTCTCCTGATAATGATCACCACTATCACAACACAGATAATTCAAGCCACTGGAAAACCTTTACAGTAACCTGGCCCTCATTTAAACAACAGATATCAGCTTAGTGGGGATAATTCTTTTGCTTCTCCAGGAGAGTACAACAAGTTATCAGTTTCTACATACACATGTCTAGTTTAGACCTAGAAGAACCCATCAGACACTAGATCATCTACAAAGAATTCCTCTAAATCATTGGCCATTACACATGGCTTCCAGCTCTGGGGATGACAGGTAGCTCTAGGGTAGTAAAACTACTAAGACTTTCCCAAGCACCCACTAATATATCCAAGACTACCACTGCTTACTAACATTAGAACTCCATATTTCCTCCAAAAAAAACCCCAACCCACAAAAGAAAAAAAGTCACCAGTCAGATTTAGAAAACAGGGATTCTTGKGCACTTTGAATAAAAAAGGCAGAGCAAAAAGTAAGCTCGTCTTCCAGAGAAAACCAGGACCAGGCAGCACCCTCAGTGTATGCACTACTTTAGAGACACTCCCACGCAGGAAAATGTCAAAAATATATATGTATTACAGCTCGTGTCTAAAAAGAAAGTGTGTTTTTCCTCCCTCAGAATCTATTTTTAATATTGYATCTGATTTCAGAAGGCAGGAAAGAGGCAATGGAAAGTCCCTCTGAAGAGGCATGTAGGAAAGCAGCTTCGCTCCAGAGAGACACATTGAATGGAAAATTCTACCAGTGGGACACCCACAGGACTACTCTTCTTCAAACCACAGACAGCAGACACCTACCCAATGGGTAGCTATCCAGACTCAAATTCTGGGGTTTTTAGTCTTGTACAACTCCCTTTACAGTAAAAATAATATTCCTGTTTCTTGTGATYACAGTGTTATTTATAAGACCAAAGTGTATTGCCATCACCTGTGAGTTAAACAGAAGTGGTAAAAGTTTAGGTTTCTAAATAAACTCATCTCAGCTGGAACTGAGAAGAGGACAACAGTCTTTACCAAATTAAATAAGGCAGCATAGGTATTAATTGTACGGCTACATTTCAGGTGAAAACTCTCTTCACTTGCAATTTCTTGCATCATGGTTACACCTGCTCTTACCATAAGGCAGAAATAAAGTTTTCTTATGGCTATTTTGGCAGGCCATAATACCACTTAGCAGGTGTTGCAGAACTATCAGCCACAGTTTGAAGCACTTCCCTGTGATCCAATTATTAAGGGCCAAGGGAAGGAAAAGAAGATACTAAAAATAGGGACACACAAAGCTGATCTCAAAAGGAGGCAGAGACAAGGTGTGTGACAAAGGAAAAACAGAGACCAGATTCTCAGAGCAGCCTTCTTCCCCAGTAAAGCACTTTCTGAAGTGCATAGGAACACCCAAYCAGACAGATGAGCCCTCTTCAGGACAGGCTCACATTTAACAATTCTCYRCCAAAAGCAGCATTTTCTGTTAYATTTTCAAGAGCAGTGTGTACCAGCAACACCCAAGCAAAACATGAACTCTCTGCCACCRTTCTGCAGGTGCACATTATTTTTTACCCTACACAATTCAGCAGCACCTGYGTGCTTCCAGTAGCTTTTCTGTTATTGTTCTGCAAGCATTGTATAAAWCACAGTCCTAGTTACTTTTATCATSTACAGGACATCTCTTTCAGCCAGCTGCTCCAGAAAACCAGGCATGCTGAACTCTTATCARGAGAAAGCAAGATATCATGACAGGACAGCAGAGACAAAAGCAYTGTTCAGTGATAAAACTGGTGAATTGCTGGTCACCACATGGAGCACAAATAGAGCTGACAGAGCCACCAGGATAAATGACAATATATTATGTGCTTTATCCTTTTAGTAAGATAAACGGGCACTTCTACCACTGGCATTATTTTAATGTTTTACTACTGGATATTTGCATAGATTGACTTTCAAATTTAAAAACAGGCAGCCAAAGAAAAGAAGCCCTCTATTTAGGAAGGGTGAACAAACCTCAATTCCCCAATCCTCCCTCCACATGACTTACTATCTTTGTTCCTGGCTGTAAACAATCTCATTCCAAACCCACCTTGTTAGCCAGCATTTGCTGTTGAGCTTCAATTTGTTGCTGCTGGCGTGATGCCATTTCCTGAAGTTCAGCCARTGTCATATCCATCCTTGGTGCACTCACCTGTCAAAGAAAACCCAAAGCATGTGAAGTCTAGAATTTTTAATTTGGCTAGCACATAACAGAGCCACTGCAGAAAAGTATGATAAAAGTCYTTTTAAAATAACATCAACTGAATAGCCAATAAAATCATTAGAAAGACATGGCATCTTTTTGTGGTAAAAGAACAAACAGTTGTAAACTCATAYGAATGTGTAGCCCAATCCAACAACTCACATAAACTGACATCTCTTGGAACATTAATGTTTCTAGCAAAATCCCAGCAGCATTTTAAAGAGGCTTTTCACAGCCCTTTATAATTAAGCTCAGCATGAATCAGCTTTGACTGATTGASCCCAGAATGCTCAGCATGTGGCAGGACTGATCTGTGGTCGTAGGTGTATCACTACAATTCAAAGCASTTCCACATAAGTTGAAGAAAATAGMAAGTTTAAATATAGTTGGACAGGAGGGAAAACACCACTCTCAAAGTTGGCACTATTATTGGTTATGTGTTCAGATATTGCCTGAATCTAGATTGAATCTTATTCTTGCTCCATAATTATGGCTGTAAGTGACAGACAATGGACTCAGTGATGAAAGAGTAACTGGTCTCAACTTGAAATCTGGAGTTAGGGATCTCTGACAAAACTGCAAGTAAAAGTAACCCCTTCCTTCTGACCGGGGGCAGGAGAGTGACCTCCTGGGCTGCCCCAAAAAGCTGTGGTGCTGGCCCATAGGGATGTGGAAGTACCCAGGTTCTTCTACATTTCTGAGCCAGGAGGATGCCACCTTTACAGTGGGTGTAACCATGTGAAGGTAGTACAATGCTACCAAGGTGCTGGAATATGATGCAGGGGCACTTTGAAGCACCTTACTCCACATGGCTACTGWGCAAGGGGCATTCTCYRGCTCTTTAGGGATGTYACCACTTTTTGGATCACTATAGATKACTTCTAAYACTTCTAATTCTCTCAARTAMTGGATAAATTCATCTGCAGTGGTTCACTTTCCTGAGAATATACAAGATCTTTCTTAAATGGATATCTTGCCTTCACTTGAAAGGAGTCATCTCCCAAGACTGCAAATTGCTGTTTTCCAATTCCTCTTTCAATTTTTTGATCTCTAGCAAGGGATCCCAGTTGTTGGGCTTCATGACCTTCTAAGTGCTGACTGTCAGCCCCATTATCCCAGCATCGAAGCAACCAGGCAGAAACATGCTCACCTGGCTGGCGCCTGTAATTTTTCAGAAGCCTGRAAGTTCTGATGAGGTCAAGGACTGAGTAACTTAAGTCTCTTGTTTGATTTGTCTCACTCCTTGCAATTMTTTCTTGAAAGATTGGCTTCTTTATCTGACTCCTACTCTCTTAATTCTCCTTCCTCCCTTTCCAACTGATGATATGGACCTGTAGCTTGCTTTGTCCATTTCCATTTWTTCTTTTCACTACTGGGGGCAATGATGGTGGTTTGAGTCCCTGTCTCAGCCACAGGGTCCTCAGACACARTCTGKGTTCTTGCCTCGACTACAGTCACTCTGAGTAGTGAATTGGGGCCAGGCCCCAGTACAGGGCAAGAGGCTCCTGGTTTTCACTGGGGTAGCCCTTCTATCAGCTGATGGGTTAGCTTGCCAGGGTTGATTACCTGTTCAGGTATAAAGTCCCAGGCAGTGGGAGGTGATAGCCATCCCAGGCACTAGTCCAGATCCTTCCACACACCCTGCCACCCAGCAACTGGATGCCTTGAGGCACATTTCAGCTTCTCCTCCACTAAAGTTTATTTTCTCTTAAACCAGGAAGACACTGGATTCCATGAACTTCATAGTGTGCCAACAGTATTAGTTAATATTATTAACAGTATTAAACAGCTTATATAAGGATGAAMAAAGACCGTGGGAGCCTGTGTTATAAAAGCATTCACATCAATCTCAGGCAGGGMGAGGGAGGTGTACTCCCTCACCATCCCCACATGACAACTCCCCCAGCAGAACAAGGCCATCAGTGCAATGGCAAAGCACAGAGCAATTGTTTATATTAGTATGTTCCCAAACTCAGCAAAATAAAGAGATAAGCAGTGCAGCTGACAAAATCAGTGTCCCACACAGGGGCTTGCTATTGGCAACTACTTTTTACTRTAGTATGCAATATATATATASATATATAAAACTGCCTTTGTCTTGCCCCTGTTCAGGCAGCAAAAAGGACTGTGGTTGATTGACCATGGCTGAATGCCAGGTGCCCAGCAAGCTGCTCTACCACTCCCCTTCCCAGAGGGACAGGGTAGGGAGAAGAAGATAGAAAAAGACTCCTAAATTAAGATAATTCAGCTTACTAMAGCAAAAGCAAAAAACATTTGTGCAAGCAAGCAGAAAAAGGTTTATTCTCTACTTCTCRTCAGCGAGTGATGTCCAGCCACTTCCTAGGAAGCAGGACTTCAGCACACAGAGCAGTTGTCCAGTAGGCAAACATTGTAAAATAATTAATGTCCCCTGTTCCTCCTCCTTCCCTTGGCTTTTATATCTCAGCTGATGTCATATGCCAAGGAATATTCCTTTGGTTACTTTGGGTCAGCTGGCCCAGTTGTGTCCCCTCCCAGGACCTTGCCCACTCCCAGCCCCTTGGTGGGYGGGCAATGTTGAGACAGCGCTGCTGCTGTGCCAGCCYTGCTCAGCAGCAGCCAAAACTCTGGTTTGTTATCAGCACCTTTCTSSCTGCCAATGCAAAGCACAGCACTGTGAGGGCTGCTGWGGGAAAGTGAGCTCCAGCTCAGCCAGACCCAGTACAACTGTCCACTRCACCAAGCACTTACTCCATTCTCTATTCTTCGATCACCAGGCACTTTCACACCATTTCTTTTGAAGGCTGGATCTTGAGATCTTTGTCCAGTTCCTATACAGAAAAAAATCAAAGATGGTAAGGTATTCCAAGATTTTTCTGATTCTTTTAGACATGGCATTCAATAGAAAAGGAGAACCAGTACAATCATAATGGTGTAGAATCTGAACACTTGTTAYGTGTTTACCACTAAGATAAATTTAAGTGATGATTGAAAACATTTCCTGAAAAGATTGCTGTTTTGTCAACTTTTAAAGTATAGTTCTGTTCAAAAAAACAGACAAGCAAAACCAGCTTAACCAACAGTAGACAATTGCAGTATTTATCCTGTAGCCAGCAGTTAGTCAAGCCCGAGTAAATGCGCATTACAGAGACCCAGTTTAAAAGCAGTTTTTTTCATAGCGTCAGTAAAGACGCTATTTAACTAGAAACCTGCTTTATTCCCATCAAATTATGAGCAAATGATGTTCAGATGTCCAATCCCAAACTCATTCACTGCCCTGTAGAACACAGATGTACAACAGAACAAAGCCATGGGTGTTACCTATTYCAAGAGTACTTTTCTGTGATACTAAGAGCTCAAATACATTGCTTAGCAATGCTGTGGCAAATAAAATGATAATAATAAAAATATTACAAGCACCCTGGACTTGAAAAAATGCTTTGACATTTTTTGACAACTAAACTGCTTTGTAAGCTCCTTAGCAGGTAGAAATGGCAGAGCTGCAGCTTTTCATGCACTCATTCTATCACCAGTACACATTTCAAATACCAAGATATACTTAGCCATCTAAAATATGCTGGGTACAATGCCACTTAATAAATGCAGTATTTCCAACACTGAGGAAGATTACCAAGGATAAAAGCCACTTAATAAATGCAGTATTTCCAACACTGAGGAAGATTACCAAGGATAAAAATGGGAAAAAGGAAAGAACAAGAATCCAGTAGGCTGATATAAAGGTAAAAGTTTTAAAGATTCTAATGAAGAGATGAGGGTGGGATGCAGAGAAAACTCTTGAAAAGCAGAAAGCAATTTCCTTTATACATTTCACTTTCAAATTTACAATGAGAACTATATTCTCAGAAAAGATAACCAGGCAGTTCATTTAATGCTATTCCTGAAACTAACACAAATGTGTAGGAGAAACTTTGAAGAACTCTGTTTTTGCCAAGTGTGCTAAGTTCACCATGCCGGGTGCAGTATTACCCAGGTGAATAACCTTGAGCCCAAATCACAGATTACAATACTGGACAACAGTTTGGTTACTATATCTAAAGAGACCAACATAAATCTCTAGATATTTTGCTGCAGAGAATATATTTAACACAGTATGCCCTTGGATACTTTTGTGATAACCAGCTCTACAAAACCCAAAGACATTTCAAYTTGGATTTAGCATTACCAGATCTGGCAACAGAGGATAAAGTTTTCACAAAAATTAACCATTTACTGGTGGCAAGCCTACTCTATTCATAATAAAACAATGGTCAGACAAAACGGGCTGCAACACCTACTGGCTATGAACATTAATAAATAACATACACAAGTTGTTTCCTTAACCTTGAAGAATGAAATGGAACTTGAACAAATGAACCAGCTGGGATCAACACGTACCTGCTTCCCGGCAGGGAGAGCGTTCGTGCCGGAGAAAGAAACGCACCTCRCTCCTCTGCATTCCAAACCTCTGCAGAACATCCAGCATCCGTTCACTGTCGGCTATGGGACGTTCTGAAAAGGTAAAAAAACAGTTAAGTGCTACATCCCACCATAGCCTGGGCACACATCAAAGCAAAAATATCTGTCCATCTTTCACCTGAACACCTGTATGTACACAGGTGTAGTGAGTGCACACAACCCTTGCCCTCACCCAAGGTATTTCTACTTTTCSGTTAAGAAGCCTTTGTATCACTCCTTGCTTTTGAAA
Source organism: Malurus melanocephalus (assembly GCF_030028575.1). NCBI lineage: Eukaryota > Metazoa > Chordata > Aves > Passeriformes > Maluridae > Malurus > Malurus melanocephalus. The sequence goes on along the minus strand of NW_026623781.1, from coordinate 317,846 downwards.
CTAAACTAACTAAGCCTCTGAAAAGCAGCCCTTGAAAAGCCCATCCCCGAAGGGAAAAGCTGAGGCACTGCCACAGCCTGAGGAAACAGGGAATTAAGAGTCCTCAGTTCTAGTCCCTTCATTTTGTATGTGCAGATCACCTTACCCACTCATCACTGAAGAAAACATGCTGCTAATACCTTTCACTCCACTTTTGTGGCACCTCAGACAAACTTACTTCTTAGTCATTCCCAGCCCCTCCTCAGGGGCACTGCTGCCACAATTCCTACAGAGACTCATTTACTTCCTAATTCCAATGAGAMTGAAGAGAGATGCAAAGATAAACTCTCAGGGAGGAGGAATTCTTCTCTTAACACTGGATGGCAGCCCTTGCATTCAAGCTCAGGCAGAAGCACTCAACACCCGAAGAGGCTCCTTGGCAATACCCAGCAGGCCTGATCCTCAGCRTGCCAGCACAGCTCCTGTCACTTCAAGTGTTCTCCCACAGCTCCTGTCAGACACAGACCCAGCTCATTGCCTTGGACAGCAAATTTCATKAAGTTCAGATGAGATGCATTTTGAAAGCCCTATTTCTGATAAACCTTGAAAAGCTGAACTACTTTGGATTCACAGCTCAAAATAAAAAAGGGATCAGACAGTGAAAAGTGAGCCCAGTAAGAACTTGCCATTTCCTTTCAAATAACTGAGATTAAAAAGTTACATGCACAAGTTACACCAAATTTCYTTTCCTGCTCTTATTCCTAAGATAAGGATTTGGTCATATATCTGATTTTTAAGCTTTAATTGTTGCCTTTTGATAATACAAAACCCCAGTGTGAGTTTACATCTATCAACTCCATTCATCAGTATGCCTCCCCTTCTACAGTACTACTCTTCAAAAACATACATACTTCATTCACAGACARGATATAATCAGAATTACTTATTGGCCTCTAAATCTTTCCATAAAAGCAGTTCCTTTTGTTATTCTAGACATTTTGCCATAAAGCTTCCTGCCCATTTTAAATGTGATGGCAACAGTGTGGTCAATATAATGTGGTAGTGAATTTACATAGTCACAATATGAATAGTATGGGATAGTATGGACAGTATGGGATACTGTCACAGTATCTTCTATTAGCACTGGGACTCAGGAGCAGGTTGGACCCATTTGTGCTGGATGCCAGACAAACAGAAGATATTGTTCCTGGCCTGAGAAATAAGACAAGCAAAGAATGAAATTAAATACCACCATATTTCTACCAGTTTCATTTTTCCTGACATTGCTTTTGTTGGCAGCTTCCTTTCATTATTTAAGCAAGGGGAGGGGGAAAAAAAAAGGAAATCAGAGAGTAGTTCATTCATATTCAATGGAGCCTTTCAAAAAGTCACTATCTTAATATGAAATAATCTTTCCAAGCAGGAAAAATTGTTGGTGTTAAGTATAAATGTTTTCAGTTTCATAAAAAAGGGAGCTGCTAACATGTTTTCAGTATGAGAAAAGCTCTTTTCAACATAAAAGTGTTCCTTTAAATGAAAATGCTGCAGCTGTGCTCAAGCAATCTAGGAAGGAAAATTTCTGGAGTCACTGTCAAAAGAGATTAACGTTACAGAATAAGCAAGTAGGTCACTGTTACAGAAAAAGCAGTCTCTTGGCGGTTACTTGTCTAGACAGCGAAAAACACTCCTCATCTGCTAAACCTTAATTCAAGAAAAAAAAGGCAAAAACAACAAAAAAAAAATCAACAGTACAACTGTCAGATTTCTTTCTTAAAGGCCATGTAGCAGGCTTATGAGGCAGATTTCTAGCTGCTCAGCAATACTTCAACTGAAACTCTATAATCAAGGGAGATGCCCTTTACACAAGGATTCTGTCAATACCAGTCACTGGCTTGAAAGGAAGGTCAAAGAGATTTTCAAATACCAAACAAATGTACATTTGGAAAGCTCAAGAAGAAGAATGGACAATCAGTTTTTTTGGGGTTTTTTCTATGTCTCATAGAGGAAAAAAAAAAGGAATATCTCTATACACACACCCCTTTTGACTGCTTCCCACRGCAGGAAAGATAGCTGCCTAATGGAATTCGGACAATAATAGGAAACTCAAGAAAACATGACCAAATTTCATGCAAAACTGGGAGGACAGGGAGAGTAGTAAACTTGCCCCCTTCAGGGAGCAGATCACCTTAAGCAATTTGCAACCATGTTTCAAATTAGACTTAATATAGTATGACAATAGAAGCTAAAATTCCAGAGCAAATGTCAGAAAAAGAAACAAGCAATGTAAGACGGATCCCAATAATTGAACTCTGAGAAGTCATTTTCCAACACAAATTTTTTATTTCTACCCCAAGAGGTTAGCTGTCCTGCACCATGTTTGCTTTAAAGCAGCTGAATTTGTTCAGTGTAATACACAAACAATACAGAAGTCATGGCTAATCTTGGCAGAACARGATAGAAAACTTCACTGACATCTGAGATTAGCAAAAAGCTAAAAGTATTTCTCTCCCTTGTGGCCTCCTCCCCTCACCAAAGAAATCCAAAATATATATAAAAACATGTCTTGCAAATGCTTGTTACTGGATGGTGCACAGATGCCAACATATATTTTATCCAAAGCAACAYGCATGAATCCAGTACACAACTCCTTTAACATTATTGATTTGAGACTGAATTTTTTGTTAACAAGCAGAACTGGGAACTGTATTTGAAACTTCCATGAGGCAAACTGCCGAGCCCTGCCCCTGGGTCACAACAACCCCAAAGAGTGCCACTGGCTGGGGGCAGAGTGGCTGGAAAGCTGCCCAGTGGAAAAGGACCTGGGGGTGCTGTTGACAGCAGCTGAACATGAGCCAGGRTGTCCAAGTAGGCCAATGACACCCTGACCTGTATCAGCAATGRTGAGGYCAGCAGGACCAGGAGAGCAATTKTCCCCCTGTACTCAGCACCAGTGAGGCCACATCCCAAGTGCTGTGTCCAGTTCAGTACCAACGGGAGAACCCTGTCCCTCACCAGAACCACTTGTGCTCTAKGACAGGGTGTGGGCACTAAGGCTGTTTATAAATTCAGCAGTTTTCCCCAAGCCTTTATTTTACTTGTCTTTCAATGTAGACTTCAGTACTGTGCTGATTTAGACAAAGATGTACAATTAAAATACCTTCCTAGAAGATCTATTTCCACGCTGAATTGGTGATTTTATTTTATTATCATTTATGAAGCAAAGCTTCTTAATCTTCTAAGGAGAAGAAAAAATTCTGTTTCATTTTTGAGACTTGGAAATATCAGAAACACTACATCTCTGTCAGAAGCAAGCAAATATGAAGAGATAACTCATCTAGTTCATACTATTAAACAAACATCCATCTCACCAAAGACATCTTTGAACAGATGTGAGTCTGAGCTAACAGCAGAGGAAGACAGAAATATAAGCTCTTATCATCTGATTCTTTTATAATCTTGTTGGAGCATCTCAAAAAAATTGGCTCAAACATAATTATTTTTCATGACTTAAGATTTTGTCAGGGATTCATCTATCTTATGCCTCCAGATGGCTACCAGTGTCTCTTGAGTACCACAGAGACAGTACACAGTCCAGAGTCCTTTCCCATATAAGCCATGAGATGTTAGTAACATTTTAGGTTTTGCTTGTTGACACATTCTCTAGTTCCAATTAAGCACAGAAAAGTTGAGAGATTCCAACTCCCAAGACCAGAAGAATATAGAAAAAGTAAAAAATGTTACAATGAGCCACATACACAAACCCCTTTTCCACAAGTTTGAAAGGACAGACCAAGGTAGCTTCTACATCTTCCCCATCACCCACTTYCTTTAGAGCACTTCACATCAGGTGAAGTGAACTCCTACTACTTCTGCCAACACACTCCTTCACATCCACATTTAACTACTGCAATTGGTAACACTGAAGGTATCATCAGAAAAGGGGAGATTTCTTTTGCCATTGCAAGTGAAAATGGCTGTGGGGTTGAAAAAAAATAATTCTCAACTGGTCAGAGAACTACCAATATTTAGTACATCAAAACACCCACACAGGCTGCTGGCATCCCACTGTGGGGAAGAGAAGGAAGAGAAAACAGCTCTCTCATACCCCTCAGACTCATATGAGYCACAGAAGAGCTGCACAGACATAAGAACATCTGCATGCTTAAGTTCCCTTTTGCTTTTAATTCCATTTTCCAAGTGTGAGCCTTCTTGCAGGTGCATTATCATACAGCCAGTGTGGTGAAGAAGTCAATAAAATGGTAATGCAGAAACTCTCTAGGACATAAATCACATCTGTCAGGTCTCCATGTGTCCTTCTAAGGAGCAGAGAATCCCCAGTAATTCACCAGGTGTCAGCCTGACCTACCTGAGCCACACCACACCTCAGCCAGGTGGCACTCRCTCTCGCCAGGCTCCTTGCACAGTTCCACCACATCTCTGCAGGTGGTTTCAGGGGTGACTGGCACCTCCGTGAAGTGTTGCTCGTTGTTGCTGAGGTACACGGTCAGAAACATCTGCAAAAGACAAAGGCAACAGCACACTGTTACTTTCCAACACACAGGCAGACGACACCTTGGAGTCACAACCCTCTCATCAAACACATTCTTTCCAACACTTAAGTCARATAATTTCTTATCAACTACTGTGGGTACCATTTTCAAAACAACCCCATATTTGTTTTTTAATGTATAAGCAAGAGAGACACCACAGAACTAATCCCCTGCTCAACTAAATAACATTGCTGGAGGATGATACGGTTTCAAATCTGGACCTGGTGCTCCTTCCTTCTCTCTTCAGGTGATGTGTCAGAACTCTTTTCACCTTACTGTGTGTGTGTACGGCAATCATTTGACACAGCAGGRGAAACAGTCATCTAGAGTTCAGCAGTGGTGGAAAACAACAGTAGTAACATCTGGCATAAAAAAAGACCAGAGCTTACTATGCGGGCAGTGAAGTGGAAACACAGTTAGCATTTCTGTAACATATTTCACGGAAAGGTTCCTAGAAACACAAGACAACTTGCTGCACCCTTAGTCTCAGCCTGAATACAAGATCCCCCCCAAACCCCATTCACAGGAAACCAAGGATATTTTACTTGGCTTCTTCTCCACGGCTGCAGAATGATCCTTGATCTTTGGGTTTTCTGTTCAAACACATCACACAGACAGATGTTGCTCTTGCTCATGTCTTTCCTGCTGCAACTGCTAAAYGAGCGCTCTAAAAAATTAGTTGCCATATTTAATAGAAAACGTTGATGATTACTGCCTCTGAGCACCATCTCACTACATGCTATTAATATTAAACTGCTATCAAAGTTTAGCTGCTAGCTAAAAATTAATGTAAACTCTCTTGAGACTTATTCTCAACTTTACTATCAACTGGCTGTTAGTCACACGGCTTCCAGCAGTACAAAAATCAGTCAAATATCTCCAGAAAGCAACTACTCCACCATGCATTTCAAGCAATCACAACCTTTACAATTTGGGGTTTTTCCATACAGATGGAAAATGTGTTTTCTCAAAAAAAGACACAAATCCTTGCCTGYCCTTATTTTTAGAGAGTGAAAGGGGTATACATCCTTAGGAGCAATAGTTCAAAAAGAGAAAAAAGAGTCCAAATTAAACAAGTTGAGAGAGGTATTAATAGCCTTCTAAGTAAATTTAAATAGTAATAAAAAAAAACCCATAACAAAACCATTACCATAAGTACTATTTCTGTGATTTTGATTAAATACTGTGAAATTTGAGGTTTTTATGCCTTTGCAAAGTGAAATTCAGCCCCATCTGCTTCACAGGTTTAGGAATCCTCTATTGGGGATTCTCATGGAATACAACTGTGCACAAGCACATTCCTGATKTCTCCAAAGCCTTTCCAAGGCTCTTTTGAGTGCCAAGATCCCCTTCAACCCTACATGAGAGGATGCCTTCACTCTTTTAAAAACTTTGATAAAAACACTCTGGACTCTGCAAATCTTTGCTACACAGAGTTAAAACATTTGGCCCACTCGTGGCAGTATAAACACTTGGAAACAGTGTTTTTCAGGTCCTGGCACTGCACCAAGAGCACAGATTTTCTGGTTTTGTCCATCTCTCTAAAACAAGGATTTCTGATCAATTCCTGAACACCTTTTACAAATATTCACAGAGAGGAAAAAGCCTGCTGAAAGCAAGCTCAAAACAGCCTGATGGCTACATGTCCCCAACCATTTCCTTGTCACATTATGAGTGGTGAAAAAAAGCCCCAAAAATCAACAAAACCAAACAAAAAAGCCAAACTTGGAGTTGTAAGAAGGAAAACTAGGAGAGTGAATGTGGAGTTAGGTAGGATCAGTTTACCACACATACAGTGAAGATAGGCACAACTGTTCTGCTGTCTACAGCATAAGGAGGTAGTGACCTAAATTAAGAGACAAAGCTTTCCAAGCAGCAACTCTGACACTTGCCTTTAATCTCTGCCACATAACACACTACCTTTAAGATGCAGTGTCACTGACTTCCCTGGAGGAGCCTGACAGTGAAGGATGCCAGGTGAGAATATTTCTTAATCACAACAACTGGGGCAGAAAAGCATAAAATAAAAAAGAAGCTCCCAAATGGCTTTAGAGCAGGGTTATATAGGTGTGTAAAACACATCAACACTTCCCATTTAATGCTGTACAACCTTGTATTCAGAACACCACTAAATTGCACAGGYTGTGTGTCTGCAATAACATTTGTTAAATTAAAAGATGAGCTCACAGATGGGAATTAAGAGAAAATGATAACAACCATGGCATTATACACAAAGCAGACCTAATTTGACCCTAGCACGGCTGTTCACTCTTCAGCGTGCCTGTCTATATCCAGTTGTTAATCCTTAGGATTTAGCAATACAGACAACTACACAGGAAGGATCACGAGCTGCCATTTCTATCCACAATGCTCAGGATAATTACTAATACATTAAGCCAAGAGCACTCAAACCTGCTGTGTGGAGGCCATTTCTGCGACTTGGTAGTGTCTGCTTTACCTCCAGCCTACATATTCTAGGAATTAAGGAAAGAAAAAACAACCAAAATGCAAAACATATCTAACATTCCCTAAAAACATATCTCAAAGTCCTTAGAGTTTAAAGAAACTTACAGGTTATGATATTGATCATCTGCTTCCCTTTAGCTCTAGGGGCAATGATGAGCTGTTTCTCTAATTAGTTGTGCTCTTCTTGCACGAAATGGTGGTCACATTTATCACCACTGCCTCTCACCTGCAAGGCCATCTGGGGTTCCCTGCTCCCCACCTGGACACATCAGGGCCTAGGGCAAGCTCTGACCAGAGAGTATCCATCACAGAGATGGCTCTTCACAGTGAGGAGTGGGAAAGGTAAAGAAACCCATGTGAACCAAAAGCCTACTTGGCTTCTTAGTGCTGCTCGTCACCCTTAGTGGCCACTGTGGCTCACACCACCTCTCGCTGGGATCCCAAGGATTCATGCTACCCCTGGGAATGGTTTAACTTGAATGGTGACATTCATTAACCACGCTAGCAGCTAGTTTATATCCCTCTTTTACTGCTGTATGGCAACAATAAACAAAGGAAACTACAATACTCTCCTGACTCTTTATTCAGAAGCTGCAATCCTGCCGACTACATGAATTTAGAGCACAAAACATTCTCTTGTTCCTCCCTGAAATCAAAGATGTTAAGACAGTTGTATACAAGCATCTGGGAATTTAGAAGGGG